>NC_062520.1:16650653-16933153 GCF_022655615.1 Tachysurus fulvidraco | reverse complement strand
AGCAGGAGGATAATATAGAAGATTTTAATTGTGTGTAATAAACATGTTCTGTCCACTTAACATCAACTTTCCAACAAACCCATGCACAAATAACAGGAAAAATGTCTAAGCATGGGAAAAAAAGAAAGAAAGTAAAACCACATGAACATCTGCTCAGTGGGTTATTTTGAAATGCACAGAGAATACGTCAAAAGAAGACCATTAAACACATTCATCTGCAATCACATCCTTTTATTTTTCCTGAAGACAAACAATATATTCAAGGGGCAGACATTGTTTGGGAAAAAAAGAAAAAAGAAAGTGAGCTATGTTTGGTAGCTAAGCTGTGAAGAAACAAAACAACACAAACACATGTAAGTTCTTAAACCAATTTCTGTCTTTTTACTTATACATGTTTTTTCCATGACTTACTGTAAACTTCGGCACCTGCATGTCCCTGAGGCTTTATGGTGCAGGGTGTTGAGTACAGGTGGGGTTAAAGAGAGACAGAGAGAGAGAGACAGAGACAGAGAGAGAGAGATTTTCACAAACCAGATGACATTCTGCCTGAACCCAGACCTTCATAGAGGAGCATGTTTCACACACCTGCACAGAATTCCTAACCTCTTGCTCTATCCAGTTCCTTCTAGCCTCTCTGAGGTTGCACACTTCAAATATATACAAACAAACATGTGGCTCACACACTCGTCAACTAAGAAAGTGTTGTAGTTCCACCATAATGTGCTCCATTGTTGTCATATGCAGTAATAGTAATGCTATTACTATTAGAATCTTATTACTAATCGGCAACTAGACTCATACATTTCTTCATACATCCTTCAAGGCCACTCGGATCACCACCTTCTCATGCTGCTACACCTGAGTTGATCTCTACAGCATCCTCCCTGAAACACCTGGCCTGTCTTAGGCAGTGCCACTCTCACACACAAGCATGGACCTGGCCAGTATGTGTGTAGTATCACTGGATAAGAGGTCACTTCAAGTTCATTTTTCTCATGCCATCAGTGACCTCTGCATTGTCCTGGGCGGCGATGCTGGCAGGAATCACATTCAGGTGGATGTCGTACTGTTGATCCAAGCCCAGGTAGCTGTCGCTCATTAGATAGAGTGTGTAGATACACCTGCGGTACACAGAAGGATATTATACTAACATGCTGCTGGATAGGAGATCTCCTACAGCTCTGTGAACGTGTGAACTTTACTTACTTCCCCGTCTGTTCAGGTGTGTAGAAGGCCAATGATGTCACGTTTCTGTTGCGTATGTATCCCACTCGTTTGATGGCCAGAAGCTCCCTCTTGTCTACCTCACCCAGCACCAGGAACCAGCCCTCATCTTTGGGCTTGGGGAAATGTGGGGCCTGTGCCTTGCTGTCCTGCTTCCTCTGGGAGCATTCACAAAACTCAGTCAGACAAACAGTTTCCGATTGTTACTTAATAATTAAACAGCCAAAAGCAACCAAATAAGAGTCCAGGCTTATCTTAGGAAATTATGTCCATAAACCTTTCCTAACAGATGGAATGCAATCTGAGAATGAATCCCATCCTACAAAAATAAGGCCTTATGTCTCCATTTGCTAGATTCTATTTCTCATTGAGCTGGAAATGATGGATACAGCTGGGCAAACTAGTGTGTAAGCTCATAACAAAACAAAGAGGCCAAAGTGATTAAAATGATAAACAACATAAAGAGAGGTTTTGTCATGGCAGGTGTTTATGTAAGCTCGCTCTACCATGCACTCAGAAACATCATTCTGTCTACATGTGACACACAAATGTTCTAAACTACAACTAGGCCTATGAATGGATGCTTAAATGGGGTATTATTGGCTAGAATACTGCCACATATTTTAGCGATGAAATGGCTAAATATCCAATAACAGTGGATTAATAGCCTAAGGCATCTACAGATCTGACTTCACCCATTTTCTTATTTTAAGACATTTTCCATCACTGCTAATCTAACCTATAAATGTCCCAGTATGTGTGGGAACCATGCTAGTGTAAACCCTGTCATGGAGGCTGAAATGGTGTGTGGTGATGGTGTGTGTGTGCGCGCGCAGTGTGTGTTCTCACTCTTTGTCGTCCTTCATTGAGACGCTGCATGGACACTTGGAGCACATATTCCTGGTCAGCGTGAACGGGCAGCCAGCTGCTCTGCTCCCTGATGTTGGTAACAGTGGTGGACAGAGAACGTTCAGTCTGTTCCTCACAGCCTTCCCACCAGCCCTTCACACTCAAACCGACCTCCAGCACGGGCAGGTGACTTAGAAAAGCCCATGTCTAAATGATGGGGAGAGACAATCCAAGATAAATAGGGATGATGACTTATACCACAGTGTGGGTAAAATTCTCAAATCTGATTGTTCAGAAGGTGCTGATCATTTTCTGTAACAGAAGTTCTGAGAGCAGCGCCAGCTGGAAACAAATCATTGGGACACTTCAATGGAATATGATCTACATAATCTAAGAATAATAATAAATGGATTAAATAACTGTTGATATGGTGAAGCTTTCTGTACGTGTGTTTTTTTAACAATTATGGAAGGAGCATTGGGAATAAGCATCTCTACCCAAAGTCTACAGAAAAAAGGATTTTGTGGTTCTCAGTAACATAACAATGCATTTCTTTGCTGTATCAAGTATAAAAAAAATTAAATGTAATTAAATGTAATGTATATGTGTGTGTGTGTGTGTGTGTGTGTGTGTGTGTGTGTGGATAAAAATCAATATTGTTCATTATTAAAAAAATAAACCTGTAATTTCTTTCAAATCTTGCGGCATAAAAGGAATAAAACACTTTTAAGTTAATCATGTCCCATCATCTTTATTTATTCTTTATTTAACAAATGATCTTGCCAGAAGCAGAACTGAGGCCTACAACTACACATGAGCTAGTTTATGATAAAATAAAAAAACACTAATTCATTTCCATGTACACTGTAACAAGCGCATGGCAAACAATATTAAAAAATATATCACATTCCTGTCAGCTATACTTTATGTGCTTATGCTAGCAGCAACATGAGGAAGGAGCGGTATAATATAATATTAAGAACATGTGCAGTGTGTGCATGTATGAGTGACAGGCTGATGGAGAATGACAGAGCTCGACTGCTGCAGCTCCGTGAGTATTAAAGCCATGAAAGGGGGGGAAAACAGCACAGATTCACCCTGCCAAAGCTATTTATGCGAGGATTACATTTCCTCAGCGAATGAGACGAGAACGCGGCGGTGCATGTGCTTATTTAATTAGCAGGGCCGAGGCTGCTGGGGGTGTGTTGCGGAAGGTGGGGGGTGGCTGGAATACTGATGGGGAATGGGCGCTGGGCTCGCCGCTCTGCCCGGACGCTCTCATTACCGTCGCAATTAGCACTTAGATTGGAGCGCTAAACCCTCTCATTTGGGAGGTAATTGGGGATCCTGGTGCTACCTGAGACCACCGTGACCGTCTGCTGCTTTCTGCAAATCACATGTTTGTGAGTGTGTGTATGTGTGCTCTCTGAGGTGTGTGAATGCCATTCTTAGCGTTACAAGAGACAAGATCCTTAGGTCTTAAATCCTACAATCTCTTAAGATGCTGTCCATCATTTTACACATAAAATCATTGCAGTACTACACCTTTCTGAATCTTGTGTTATATTTCATTGAAGATGATATTTTTGAGTTCGGTCATGTGTGTAATAGTGTGTTACCTGAGTGATCTGTTGGCGCTCAAACACCTCCTTCACCATGGCTGTAAAAATCCCCTCTCTTCCATCACAGGCGGCTATGAGCTCAGGAAGACTGTCGATTGGGCCTTTATAACCTCCGGTTCCACCCTTCCCACCATTGGAGCCCCATTTCCTGTTGTAAACAGTGAGGAGAAAAAAGGCTGAGATGAGCTCTTCCTGCTGTCTCAGCATGGCAGGATTTCCAGCCTTCCCTTATCCTTGTCTTACCATTTTTATTGTCTTTTTACAAAATTACACTTCACAACGGGACGTAACACACCGAAATGAATTATACGGGTAAAGAAAATCCGGTGCCAACCACAGCTTTGTGTGTGTGTGTATGTGTGTGTGTGAGAGAGAGAGAGAGTGGGAGAGAGAAAGAGAGAGAAAGGGGTGAACTGGGGCTGTGTTTGAGGCCGTCCAGAGGACAGTGCTGGCAGATAAGCAATGCTAATGGTGTTTGCAGAGTTTGAACAGAGGTGGTAGATGGATTAGGCATAAGACCATGTGACCGAGCTATAATCAAAGCACCACAGGTGAGAGGTATGCTTCTCAGGACACCGCTAACAGGAAGTGAGCAGTCTATCTTATCTCAGACATGAGTAAGATGCCGACAATACTGTGAGTAATGACTAATTCCCCACAAAGCATAAAGTATAATTCACATGGCCAGAGAGGAATTGATGAATAGAAGGTAAAAGTTTTTTACAAGGTTCAATTATAGTAAGTATTAAACAACAGCAAGTCTTAAAATGCATTAAAGTACATAATCTCCTGAAGGAAAAAAAAGTAGATCATAAATACAGTTGGCTAGGAGAAGTTTAACAATTTGAAATGCATGATATGAAGACGATGGATATTGCAGATCTGTACATAATAATAACTGCTGGGTTTCTGGGTAAACAGGAGTCATAGTCCACATACCTGAACAGGTAGAGGTTCTGCTGGTCTACATGCGGCAGGGTGAGCAAAGAGGAGTCGTTAAGCCACCTAGCTTGAACAATCATCTGCACCAGATTACAGATGCTCAGAGCAGATATCAGCCAGCCCTCATTCGCTACCACGTCCAACATGGCCTGCAGAAACAAGACAAAAAAAAACTGTCACACAAACTGATTGAGAGGTCGCTAAAAGAGATGTAAATATTCATTTATTAAAATTGTGTAAACATGTTAAGCAAGTCTATTTATGATTCCCATCATTAAAAATGTAGAAACTCAATCCTACGACTCGGTCCATCTTTTTCTTCTGTCTGCTGCTCTCGTATTCAACATAAGGTTAAAGTTTGCTGAGCTCAGCTGCGCTAACAAACTTAATTAATCAAAAAGTCATTTCCTCTGTAACTATGACTAAAAAGCACCTTGAGTGCAGCGGCAAGCCTAGCGAGTTAATCAAAATGCTAATGCAGTACAAATTAAAGTTGTGATTAACATTTCACAGTAGCTGCTTGAGCAAACTGGAGACAGCAACGGGCTGATGTCACCGGAGCCTCTGCGAAGGACGGATGGAGAAAGGCTAAGGGAGCGAGATGGAGAAAATAAACGACGAGGACGGATGATCACACAAGCGCTATATCTCATTTAACCTGTCTCTAAAATTGCTCTCCACTGCTGCTGGAGGAAACAGATAGAAATCTGTAGCCCTTCCAGTACTCAGAGCACAAGCACAGCTATAAAGTACCTCATTAGCACAGAGATGACTAGAATTATTTATCTAACTATAAGAGATCTTCTCAAAGCCTGCCCTAATCCAAGACTCTGTGTGTGTGTGTGTGTGTGTGTGTGTGTGTGTGTGTGTGTCCTGTACACCTTAAGTGTGGAAGGGAAAATAAAGAAAACCTCAGAGACACACACACATTATATATAAATGATTAATGTCTCTCTCTCTCTCTTTATATATATATATATATATATATATATATATATATATATATATATATATATATATATATATATATATATATATATATAAATAATTGGATATATAGAATAGAAGATATTCTTTGTTGAAGTGAAAGGATATTGGAAATACTGCTCAGTTTACACTGGGCGGCTCTCTATTCACCAAATACCGACATCACTCAGATTAAGCAAGATAATCCCAACAAATGGACTGGATGTGAATTAAGACTTTGAATTAAGACTTGCTGATATGAAATTGGCTGGACGGCCTAGTGGACTGTACTGATTAATCCTCAGACAGCACTCTGTAGTTAGCTCAGCTGTGTGCTAGGAAAGGCTAGCTTTGTATACATGCTGAGAAGACAGGCAGCTGCTGGCAGAGGAGCTACAACCTGGCACAGCAGGAACCTGAAAAAGTAACCACATGGACAAGCATGGCCAATCATTCACACACACACTCACACTCTCTCTCACACACACACACACACACACACACACACACACACACACACACACACACACACACACACACACACACACACACACACACACACACACACACCGGCTGTAGAGAATCAAGCACATCCACAGGCATGAACAATGTCTTACAGATCCACAGACAGATCCATTCCCAAAGCCAGACTGCCAGCGTGAACAATCAGCATAGTGCACATCCTCAGAGCAGGCATAACCAATCGCAAACAGATCCAAAGGCCTGCCATCAGGCATGAACAATCGACAACAGGTTATCTAGCTAGCTTCGGATGCTTTTATGACACAGCCAGAAACCTGACATCCATGTGGCAATAAATCATCTCCACACCTCTGCCATTTTGCCCCTGGCTCACGGCAGCGTTCAAAGAGGATGTTTGTTGTGCGCGTGATGTTCCAAGATTTTATTGGGGTTTTTGCATGATGGAAGAAAAGTTAGTCTTTCATGCCGTACAGGGAAAAGCTCAATTCAAATACCTCTGGAATGACGACAGCCTAAATTTAGAGTGAAGATACTTTTATGTGTGATACAGAATTAATAGAAAAAATCTCCAGTGTAAAATGAATTTACGTCAATCTCTATTTGACGACACACAGTGACATTTGCTTTAGTGGGAGAAGGCAATGAGCTGCACTGTTGTTTTAATGCATTTGATCTGTGAAGGGATGTGAAATGCTGTCCTGTCTCTAAGGTGCCGTAAGTGTCTGCCCTCACACTGTATTTATAGGCCTCCGAACCCAGGCATCCGAACAACGTCATGAACCAGTCGCATGAATAACTGCCAGTTTAACAACATATCTGGACACACAGTAAATGCACAATATCTTCCTAAATAAAATCAAGCACAGGGGTTTTGCAAAGTCTATAGTCTGGCATTATTTTGTAAATGTCATAAGACATAAGAGGAATTTTCCGGTGTAGAGAGGGAATGATTTGAGTGGAATATGAACATAAAATTGTGAAACATATGTTTTATGGATTGCACAGTAACTCTATATAGCTGACTTTGGAGTGATTGTTAAGTGCAGTTCACACAATGCTGTGTAACAGGGCAAAGCCTGAAGTCTGCATAAACCAAGCTTTAGGTCAGGTCTCAGTTGTCACATTGGAAGGGATGAATTTCCTTTTTTTTTCTCAAAGGAACATCCGAGAGGTCTTCACTGACACATGGAAATGTGCTCAGCTATACCATACACAGGCCTTAGCATCAATTTTATGATGTATGAAGACAAGCAAATCGCTTTGATGGCAATGAAAGCCCCCCAGATGATGGAAAGGGAGGCCGTAGTAAAATGTATAGGGTTTGGATGGCCTCCACTCTAATGCAGCGTATGCCAAGAGAACATGAAGGCCCAGCAACAATGGAAAGCAGATCTGATGCATATACATCATGAAGATCAACACACACACACACACACACACACACACACACACACACACACACACACACACACACACACACACACACACAGATGTTTCACTAACCTGACAGATGCGGATGGCGTTGTCCAGGACGGTCTTTGTGTCTGTGCTGTAATCAGTGCAGGGCAGCTGGGCTCTGCTGAAGTGGGCCTGTAACAGCAGGTTGGCCTTGGTGTGTGAGCTGTCGTATGAGTGAGGATTGACCTGCAGGGGAAGCCGCCTGGCTAACTCGCTGTTCAGCTGATCTTCGTTATGGCGCACTGGAAGTTCAGCATATTCCTCTGCATCCTGAAAACAATGCACAGACAGCACTGAGGTTATTTGGGATGAAAACTATCATTCCCTTGCCATTGAGAATACACTGCACCAACTCTCTAAAGTAATGATTTAAGAAGACGTGTGGCGTTTGGAACATATAAAAGACTAACATTCTGCTTAGTAGATAAAATTCTAGCATTTTGGATAAAGGCCTTGGTTGAAAAATGGATGACTGTGTTAGTGGGAACAGCTGCATCAAATGCATTAAATCTCTCTGCTTTCACTATATAAGCTCTTGAAACACTTTTATATCTAATGTAAAAGGCAGGTTTTCCTGGCAGGTTTATGACATTTAGTATACAATACTGTGAAGAGAGATCTTTTGGAAAAATAAACCCTGTCATTTTCAAAACTTGAAGAATAAATAATAGGAAGGACTACATGGTTAAAACAACGTTTAAGAGGAATGTAAGAAAAGAAAGACGAGCGCAAAAAGACAACATTTACTGTCCGAGTGAAAAGAATCATGCAGTACTTTTCTTTTATACATCTGGGGAACAGAGAGTTAAGTGCTTTTCTGAAGGGCCAAACAGTGGGAGTTTAACGGTGAATAGGCTTAAGCATACGACCTACTGATCAGTAGCATGAAGCCTTAACCTCTGAAGAACTGCATGTAGCTAAGAAGCAGGACACGTGTATAGCTATCATTTTATTTTTAAATGATCCCTTCACAAAATACACTTCACAACATATTTTGCTGATTAAATAACAAAGTTTGCTGATTGTATGGAATGATATACAACTGTCAAGAAAGACAGGGATTTCAGCATTATGACTCGTATATGTGATGTTTTTGTCCATTAGTCTCATAACTCTATTACAACACTAACTACATCTATCCCCATTCCATCTTAATCCAAATAATAACTTTGGACACATCTGACACCAAACATCTCTTGGCTGATTAAATTTTTTTTTTCTGGATGTACCATTCCTTGCTTTTTCTGCACCTAGGGAAAATAAACACATTGAAAATCCAAGCTGATCTTGTTTCCAGGTCTAATCTAAGTGCATGAGTACAGTGTGCCTGTTGCCTGCTGTTAAGCATAAATGCAAAGGCACGAGTTCTTGTGTAAGGCCATTCTTGTTCACGTTTTTAACATACACTTGTAAGAGGAGGCAGTGAGCACAGCCCTGTGCTTCCCTCAACCACTATCCATCAGTGCTACAGCACTGTGCGTAAACACCTCTGAGCCAGGAAAGTGTGAAACCTTAAAAAAACGAAGAACAAAAGAGCATATCAGTGCATGATTTATTATTTCTGAGGGCAACGAGTCAGCGTACGAGTCTACAGAGGATAAAAGAAGGCAGGTGATCTGTAAACAGAAGCAGCGACACTAAGCTCTCGTAAGATATTCTCCGTCTCGGCTGACATTTACATACACAGAGTGCGACCGCGACGCTTTAGAGAGGCTGACTGAGTGCTTTTGATTCTTCAGCAGAAGTGCAGATTCTTCTGACATCCTGAACAGAAAGAGTGCTCGTCTGACTAGTCTTTTGGAAAAGACATTTTGAGTGCTTTAACAGCATCATTCAACTCTTAAGCGTTCAGTGATATTTAGAGGAGTGAAACATAGGATTTAATAGCAGGAGGTGAGAAAGAGGAAGGGAGAAAGAGAGAGAACCAAATAGAGAATGGGTGGAAGAAAGAAATCGACTGGGTGCCTCATTATGACCACGCCATAGTAATTAGAGGCCATTGAGGGGATGGGGGGTCTTTGTGTCCCTGACAGGAGGAGTGAATTGAGGGTATTGAACCTAAGGCTGGGGTGGAGTAGGGGGTTGGCATGGGCCCAGTCTGCCTCATGTCATGCTTTTGTTAGCCAATCTGTGGGGACTTAAACACTGAGACATGTTAAAGGATAATAAAGTAGTGTGCACGTTAATAGGAAGATTGGGACCTCTGTGTGTAACCCAGCCAACAATTAGCACTGCAACATGTGCACTCTCGCTGGCACTGGAGAACGTGCACACCATAACTGCCAAAAACAGTGTCTTACTGCTCATGGCACTGCAACAGCTACTGTACCAGCTCATTAACACCAACCACACACACTGTGCTAAATGCTGCTAATCAGTTTTAATCAACTCGCCATGACTTCAGCAGTTCTGAATGCCTCAGTGGCTGTGAAGACATTATATCACGGCTTAAAAAACCCCCAAAAACCTGACGTAAATTCACAGATTGAGACATACATGGAAAGACCAGCGTCCAAAATTGTTTTGTATATTCTATTAAGAAGTTTAGATAGAATTTAGATATGATGACAAGATCAGTAAAATGCCATTAAACTATGATTAAAAATTTTGTATATTTTCAATTATTATTCTACAAGAGATCATTACTTTATTACTTGTGGAGCGGTAAGCGATGGTGGTACAAAAAAAAGTAACCACAATCATTAAAATTAGTGTAACCAAGTGATATAAGTGTATGGAAATAAAACTCAGTGTAACATTCTGGTTGTCTGTAGTAACTGTTCTGTCTGTATCCATCAAAATATGTTATAGACTGAGAAACTCCAGGACCAGGATAGAAGAAGCATAACTTTTATTGATGGACAATGACACAATAAGATAGCAGGATACTACACAACACCAGATCTTCACACCAGGCCCTACATTTTGTTCTCTAAAATGTATTTAATCCAGACCATGTTTAAGTAAAAATATCCACATTAGTTAAACACACCACACACAGCTGCATAGGATGAAGAGTGATAAAAATCTAAAATGTGTGAGACCAATGTGTTTAAGAGCAGGGGGTCTGTGAGCGGTGTGTAATGTTTTATTTGCTACAGTGGTGAAAAGTTCAGGAATAAAAAGCTCCAATAAATATACAGAATATTGTTCTACACATTAGAATGACGATGAGCCTAGCTTGAATAGTTCATAAAAATGGTAATGAGTTTATTGAAGTTAAAGCACCACTGGGTTAGATCATTGTTAGCATGCATGAAAAATCTGTAAGAATCTGCTGTACAAATCAAATTATTTTTTATTTTTTTAAGAAATTTTTCTTGACCTTATGGGAAGGTCAAGAATATTATTAGTTTATAATTTATTATTTAAAAGGCTATTGTTCCTTCAGTAACATAGAAGGGGAAAAGAAACAACCTTCAATATTTAACAAATATATCTATATAAAAAAAACTATAAAATTATAGCAACATAATGGTGTCACTTATAAAAAGCATCAGCAGCTTGCCCGCCTGCTGTCTGCATCCACTTCACTGTGTGTGTGTGCGTGTGTGTGTAAGAAGTGAAACAGATGTGATGTCACTGGTCACTAGTGAAGTGTAAAAAAGCTTTATGTCCCAATTATGTCAGCTATCAGCGGAGATGCGGAGGTCAGAGCGGGTGAACCCCGAGAGAACAGACGATGTGAAACCAGCCCTCAAATAGAGGGAAAGTAAAGAGGTGCTAATTGTCCACTACCCTAGAGAGCTGCAACTGTGTGTGTGTGTGTATGTGTGTGTGTGTGCTAGCTGTGCTTACAGTCCTCAGTTAGGCTGGTGTGTTAGGAAGTTCTGATCTACTGTAAAAGCAGGATACAAGCAGTCAATCAGTAGACAAACTGGACGCAGTGACAGTGTAGTGATCTAACCGAGCGTAATTTGTCACGTGTGTGTATTTTGTTTTTCTTTTAAATGCTTATATCATGTTTCTGCATTAGCATGTAAACGTAACCTGCAAACATCCCTTCTTCTAAAATGAAATATTAGACATAACTTTTACATCATTAGGAAACGTGGACATTAGGTACTAGACCCATTTTCAGTTAGGCATATACATATACATATACAGTAGGTAGGAATTATGTGCAGAAACAAGTGAGACAAGTCTACAGTGCGTATACATTTTCATTTGAAATTTAAATGTTTTTCCCCCCCATAACACAAAACACACAACAGATAAAAAATAGTGTGCAGCCTTAGGCTATGTTCACATCACTGCCTTTTTATGCACCATTCTGATTTTGCTTTTTGTTTAGTTTTTTGCTCAGACAGGATCTGATTCACATTCACAACTGCACCAAGTGACTCTTATCTGTTTTTAATTTGATTGCACCTGTGCCCTGAAGCTCCCTGCATGAGGCGCATTGATTTCTTGTGCAATTATTTCACTACACTACTCGGTTCCTTCTTGTTATCCTTGAATTTCTTATTTCCTTTCACTGAATATACTTCCTCATTGCCACTGTCCTCACATTGCTGTTTTGCTGCACTGGATGATGATGATGATGATGATGATGATGATGAAATGTAGAGATGATCTGAAGCAAAGATCCTTTTGAAAGCTTTTTAAAAGCAACACTGTATAGCTTTTCTTTCAGTGGAATGGGGAATGACTAAAAATGTTTTAATCCACATTTTCACCAGATTAGGATCCAATCCCTCGTTAGTTATGGAAGTTTAATGATGCACTACATAAAAACAATGGCAACTCTATCAGATATTGCAATTCTGGATTTTAAAATGTTTTCTCGTTTTCAGTCAGATCTTTCAGCATTGACGCACACACCGCAGAGACCATGTCATAAGCAACATTTTTTTTTATTGCTTTTTATCTCTCTGCAAAATTTGCTGGAATTTCTGGAAAAATAGTTTGACACCTTTGATGTTATACAGCAATATGAATTTTGCTAGTTTTTTAAGTGTCCATGTAAATGATTTAAATCAATCTGCTCATGCCACTGATTTTCCAAAGGTAGACATGGTCACTGATGTCACTGACCGGTCCAACCTAGTAGAGATTTGGTGCTCATGACAAATGAATTAAGCTGGGTGAGAACTCAAGCTTTTACAGTCAAGAAACAATAAACTGTCCCAGATTATTCATCAGCACTCTATCTGTGGAAAAGGGCTAAAAGTGTGTGTGTGTGTGTCTGTGTGTGTGTGTGTGCGCGCTCACCGTGAGGATGGACAGCAGCTCCTGTATGGGAAGCTCTGGCTTCAGTCTCTCCTTGAACATGCGAACAGTCTGGTGTCTCAGGTAATAATATGAGGCGATGCGGCCGTACGTGAGAGGTTCGATGGTGCACTCATCCTGTACATGAAGACAGATTTATTATCCAACCCAAACAAAGACTATAATTAACCTGTAGGGTTAACCTAAGCACTGCCAGGGTCCCTGCTCTTCCTTTACAATAACACTGAAGTAGCCCAAGTTACTCCAGGCCTGTTGCTATTTTTATTTAAAATATATAGACTAAATAAAAGATGTAGCAGTCTAAGGTTGTTCTGTTGGGTCGGTGAAATTGGGTCTCAGCGGATTCAAAAATACGCTCACAAACATTAATTTGTCCACTTATATTTATTCTGTCACTGTTTTACTTCATGTCTACTTTTTTAATTTAATTTTTATTCCTTATTCCTGGACATTTATGATCTGTCAATTAAAATTAAATTAAAAACACACTGATGGAAATCTTAAATCTTGAATTATGAAATTTACTTCAAATTTATAAATTACGGAAAGGTCAAAATGGAAAAAAATAAATAATAATAAAAAAGAATAATTAAAAATAAATAAATAAATAAATAAATAAATAATAATGTTAAAAAATCATACGACAAAGCCACCGGTATATCCTAAAGTTGCTAATGATGAGAAAGACGTAGTAGATCACATACTGCATAAAGGAGCTCATGATATCTGTTCTCCAAAAGCTTTTATGCCGTATTAGCACATTTGGTTAATATATTCCATTAATGATTACTTTAATACACTAAGCACACATACCTCTTGTATTTCCATACAGTAAGAACACTCCAGATCTCTGAGGCTTTTTTCTACCAGATTGGACAGGTACTTGTTTATAGTCTCGTGGGTGATGTCATCTAAATTGTAGTAGCTAGGCATGAAAGAAAAGATTCATTCAATTAGCTCTAGAATGATTAGGGCCAGAATTCTTGGCCGCAGTAGTAAACATTAATCTTATAGCAAATATATGAGGACAATCTAACCTTTAACTGAAGTTAATTCAGCTTTTAGTTCAAATTTCATAACCATTTCACTCATGTTTAGGATGCAAATAATTCTGGAGCTAACCATAATATAAATAGCAGACAAAATACATAAAATGAAATCACGTTAATGCAATCTGGAATTACTTAAAACACAATAACATCAGACACACTCAAGTATATGGTCATCACAACCAAGCTGTCAGGACCTCCACTAGGGTTAGTTAGGCTTTACACATTTGTTCTTATTGTCATGAGTACAGTAAGACTTTATCTCCAAATACCTCTTTTACAGCATTAACTTAACATACTGTTCAATTAGTGGCCGTTTTTGAAGGCCAGTATACCACAAAACTTTGTTGGAGAGGATAGACATAAATCTCTATCTCTCATACTGTAAATATAAATGCAGTGTAATGATCTCTGAGTCAATAAACATCACCACTTGTGCTCATGAGAAACATAGCTTCTACATTTTCTCCTACAGTAAAATAACTACCAGCTTACAGGATGCAGGCTGGCAGAAGCAGCGGAGCTAAAATCACTTCCATGTTTTGCTTAACATGTGAAAGCTACCACATGAGCCAGAAGACCTGCATACAACAATTCACTTAATTTTACAGCAAACATCTAAGTGTGTGTGTGTGTGTGTGTGTGTGTGTGTGTGTGTGTGTGTGTGTGTGTGTGTGTGTGTGTGTGTGTGTGTGTGTGAGTGAGAGAGAGAGGGAGAGAGAGAGAAAATGAAAGAAACATGTACTTTCCCCTCCAGCATGTAACACTGATTAGTTACTGTATGCCTGTTCAACACACTAATACTGTTCTTCTGCAACAGGAACAAACCAGTTTGCTTATTATATATACACACACAAAGAAACGCACATAGGCATTAAATGATTCAACTCATTTAATTGATGGGTAATTGACATTTAGCAATGTCAGTAGGTAAAGTTATCCTAAATAGGAAAACACATTCAGTAAGTAAGAACTTTTCAGATTTATCAGAAGCGCTCCTATGAAGAGCTCCTACAGTATGAAACACATACACACTGTACATGTTGATGTTGGTCTAATAATTGGAGCTCAATAATGTAGTCTAATAAAAGAATAGTAACAGTAGTAAAAAAGATAAAGGTAAACTGAAATCAATTTGAGGATAAATAATAACCATCCTAAAATGTTTGGCTTTACGTCTAGCACAGCTTGTCAGCATTGCAAAATCTCATGCAAGACGCTTTACCCCAAAGAATAAAGTCAGACTGCACTCCAATCTTCCACCAAAGACAGGAAGCAATCTAACACACACACACACACACACACACACACACACACACACACACACACACACACACACACAAAATCACTACTATAATCCAGAGATTTAAAAGGTTTAATATTAAAGTGACATATAATTATCATTTCCCTTCATGTCCACAGGCCCAGTACAAGGATTGTGCGGCGAGTGAATGAGTAATAGGCAGCATGCAGCATGTGTCTTGCTGTGAACATGACTCGATGTGATTAAGCTATTGCCATTACCATTATAGACATGTGGCCCCTGATGGTGGTGAGGTGCTAAGCAGCACTCTTTATGAGACCCCCGGGGGCCCACGCCTCTCCCGCCTAGAGAGACAGCATGCAGTTCTGTCTACACCACTGAATCACTGCTGATGAGCGATGGCTGGTGTCAAGGTGACCGATTCAAACTGCGGCTTTAAATGTGTACCAGACAGAGAGAAAGATGGGGCAGGGAACATGACTTTCTGTTCTTACTCACACAAATAATATCTTCCCACTCACACACTCCCATTTTAATGCGTGCACACACACACACACACACAGTCCTCACATAAACAAAAATATCAGCACCAAGGCTTAAAAAACATTTGCAGCGTCGTCTTGGCACTCATTTATGAACAAGACATACTGAACATTTTTCAAATTATACTTTCAAATTTACACAAAAACCTCATACTGCATTCTAATCCTAAATAAATCCAGGCCTTAACTAAAACATCATATTATTTTGAAAATAGTTATTGACACGCTTCATGGAGAAATGCAAAACTAAATATATAAAATCAATAACACACGCAATCTGTGCTATAAACTAGTTCATTTGTGTGCTAAATTGTTCACACAATTTGGTGACATTTCCCTGGAGAGAATAAAGGCACCGAGGTGGCCATCGCAATACATTACTCTGTCACGCGACCATTACAAGGTGACCTGCATGCAGTTTTTAATATATTTAAAATATCCTGGTATTTTTTTTTTCCTGTTCTTTTTTCTCCCTAAAAAAATTGTCTGCGTTTACACTTGCCGTTTAAAACTGATCACCGAATCTGATCAAGCAGATCGGATTATCAGCCTATCATGACACGGCATGTTTACACTTGCCAACATCACATGGCTTCTGTATCTGGATATCTGATCTCTCTTTCCTAGACAATATTGAACTAACTGCAGAGGAAAAATGGCTCAGCAAAGTCGACCTGAAGTGATGGGATTTCTTTAAAAAAAAAAAAACATTTTCAGTCGCAGGAGACTTTACAAATCTTGTAAATGAGAAGGATGAGGAGGTTTCAAATATTACTAAGGTGGATAGCTGCTGTAATGGAAACAGTAAATAGACAACCTATGGGATCGGGATCGTTGCCAGCTGAGGTAGGGAAATCACTCACACTTTATAGTACTTTATTGTACATACTTTCGGGTGCGAAAACAAACTTTTAATTAGATTTGCACTCTACTCCGCCCTTGATTGCATCGCAAAACCACATGGCTACATGCAGTGATTCCCGTGGAGAAGAGAGTTGCTCCTAACCATGCTTCAGCATATCATCAGCTAGACCTTTATACACTTATTTATTTCTGTAGCTACTTTCAAGCTTAGCTGGAATCTGTATCTCCACAAAGATACGAATGTGCAAGTCTCACAGCGCTCCCCGGCCTGTATCGTCCATCCTTCTCAAAGTTTGGGTGATATTAGTGGGAATAATAATAGTAGGCGAGGCTTTGTGTGACGTCGACCTGTGATTGCAGACGAGACGGCTGTGTTGCGTTTACATTATACTGACGTTATATAACGTGTTCTTGACTACCTACGAACCAGGACACGCTGGTCAGAAAACATTCTAATCACAAACGCGTTGACGAGACAAGAACAACGTCAAAAAACAGGTCGTATTATGGCAAGTGTAAACGCAGGCAAAGTCTATATAATTATGTTTACTATAATTAGCCTACTTTATATGTCCTTTGTCGTATAAGGGTTGATATATGGGGAAGTTGTCTTTTATTTTGGTTCCACCTGAAATATGTTGCATATCTCTTTTGCATAATGCTATTAAAATGAACAGCAACCATTAGAACACTGGCAGGCAATAATTGTAAGAAATGTGCTACAGGTATTAAAGTTATCTAAAAATAACAGATAATGACAGCACATTTAACACACAATGTACACGAATCTTGGAATTATTTAAAAAAAAAAAAAAGTGTAGGCGGAAAGTAGCGGCTCATGTTATGCTATAGCATGAGCTCGGTCAGCGCTCACTACACCACTAAGGGCACGGTTCGTCCTAAATGTTTAATGTGGGCTGACAAGCGTGCAAATGCCAGCACTGTGGAATGTTCTGGAATCGTCATCGTCAATTCACAGCAGATGTGTATGTCGCCCTATATGACCTCTACAGCCAGAGATGGAGATGGGTTTGTGTGTGTGTGTGATGTTTTAGATCATGGTTCGTGATGTCAGAGTGAACTATGGGGTGGACTCGATGCTATGTGGTGGCAGGACGTTGCCATGGCAACACAATCAGGAATAAGTTAATGTGATGTTCCCTAGTCTCTGGTGCTATTACATCCACACAGCTGAAATCTGATAATGTGCAAATAATTGCTCAATCAGTCTTTGCTGCTTTTACACTGCTTTTACTGCTGAGCTGTGATTCGATTACAGATTATATGCTCGGTTGTTGCAATGACTATAAATATGAGTGGACAAAATGGTACTCTTTACCCCTACTGTGTGGTGTTGAAGCTTTGGGAGTTGCCATTATGCAAAAATTAAAGGCAGAGTCTGGTGCAGTAGCAAGAATGTTATTAATTTATATATTAGGTTGATTTGCTAAATTGTATTTAGATCATTTTAACAAGTACATTGACACAAAAAGAAAAGTTACTTAAGCAAACATACGTCCATTTTTACACACAACACATTACTAATATTTGGATCCAGCCTGCTTTCCATGATTTTCATTTTGTAATAAATTACCCACCTGAATGGAGAAGTGCTCTCTTATACTCTGCTCATTTGGGTGGTGAAGTGCGTTTAAAAATGAGTGACTGGATAACATTTCCATGCTTCTTTTAAATGTTCACTAAGGCCATACAGTCAGTAAATTTCTATGAAATGTTGCTAGTGTTGGCTGCCTTGGTTTATGTCATCTTTTCTAATACTCATGCTGGTTTGCTAGTTATAATAACAGTACAGTGAACCACAGCTTAGATATTAACATAAGCAACATACAAGAGATGGCTTTGCATGTTTGAATGTGAATTCATGAAAATATGCAAATCTGTCAATCACCTAATCCAACATGTCCCTTTATATGTCCTTAAATAACTCCTACAAAAAAAAGGGAACTGTTGGGAGATACATCAGGGTTAACGAAGCTTGTAAAAATTGGCTAAACCGTTTTGCCAGAATCAACTTAAAATGGGTCCTTTCCCATTGACTAACATGAGAATGGGTGAGAATTAAAAATATACTGCAGCCAGCCACTAGAGGGCCTCAGAGACGGTTTTGACTTCACCTCTAAAACTGCTATTATGTCCACCCACATACAGTTACAGAACACTTTATTAGGAACACCAAAACACCTAGTCATGTACGTGTTTATCTAATCAGCCAATCATATGGCAGCAGATCCACATGATGAAGCAGGTAATGTTCACGTCAACCATCAGAATAGAGACAAACTGTGATCTAGGTGATTATGATTGTGGCATGATTGGTATACCAGGTGGGCTGGTTTGAGTATTTCTATAAATGCTAATCTCTTGGTAAGTTCTTTCAACACAACTGCATATAGAGTTTACTTAGAATGGTAAAATAAAAAAAACATCCAGGGAAGAGCAGTTCTGTACATGGAAGCATCTATCTTTTTTTGATGATAGAGATCAACAGAAAGTGGCCAGGCTAGTTTGAGCTGACTGAAATTGCACAAATTGACAAACCTTGAGGTGGATTGGTGAATAGAAAGCAGTAGGGTACCCAAGTCGGGTTCCACTTCTGTCAGCAAAGAATAGAAAGCTGATGCAGCAGTGGGCTCAGATGTGACTCCAACAGCATGAATCCATGGACCCACCCTGCACTGTGTCAACAGTCCAGGCTAGTGGAGGTGGTGGAATGGTGTGGGGAATGTTTTTATTGCACCCTTTGGCCATGTTGATATCGATAATTTGAGTATTGTTGCTGAGTGTGTGCATCTGTTCGTTGCTACAATTTACCCCCTTCTGGCTACTTTCAGGATGATAATGCACCATCACAAAGCAAAAGTCATCTCAAACTGCTTTTATGCACATGAATTGAATGAGTTCAGTGTTCGTCAGTGGGCTTACCAATCACCGGACCTGAATCTGAGAACACTTTTGGGATGCGGTGGAGTATGAACGTGCACCTGTAAAATCTGCAGGAAATGCATGATGGAATCATGTCAACATGGACCAGAATCTCACAGCGATATTTCTAGCATCATGTGGAATCCCTTACCATGAAGAATTGAGGCTGGTCTGAGAGCAAAGTAATGCCCTAGCCATTATCATTATAGTGTTCCTAATAAAGGGCTCTGGGAGTCTGAACAGTTGGTGACTTACTAGCTGTCTTCATATGCAAGTACACAGCTTTAAATATTAGCCAATGTGATCATTACCTACACAGATTTTGTAATATCTGGGATAAAACAGGTTATTACAGAGATAGAATGTAAGATATCCAGCAATTGGCAGAGAAATGGAATAATTGGGTACATACCTTGGGTTCATGACAAGTCGGCGGAAGAAGTACGTCCAGGTGATGTAATCCATGGCATCCTGCTTAGAAGCAATAGTTCCTGCAGCTACCTCTGCATTCAAGTGATCAGCAAGAACACCAAGCAAGCTACAACAGGATGATGGCATATATCAACATTAATTGTGTCTTTCTTAATGATTACAAGAAACATAATTGCTCTGTACGCTCACCTGGACTCAACAGGGAAGGGCTCATAGAGGAATTTCTTGTAGAAATCCTTCTTGATGTCATGTACAAGGATGACTGCTTTGCCCTGGTCATCAAACTGAGGTCTACCTGCCCTCCCCATCATCTGTAGCACATCTGCAGAAGCGATGACACACAGGAGGTCCAGTACAGTATGTAAGCAGTATAACAGGCATACACACCCAGGAGCAGTTGTTACCTGTGATTGGGTAATCCACATAGCGATGTGTTTTCCCATCGAAGTATTCAGTGCCTTTCACAATCACCAAATGGGCTGGAAAATTCACACCCCAGGCCAGAGTACTAGTGGCGATTAGCACCTTGAAGAGAGAGTTAAAAGATTCAAAATTGTTTTAATACAATGCAGTAGTACTCTCCATTCCAAGTTATTATAGAAATTTGTTCCTAAAATGGTGCATTTTAGCGGTAAAGGTTTTCGTGCTCATAGACAGGAATAAGATTGGTAAAAAAAAATTCTGATGTGTCTCGTAGAGGTACCTGAATCTTGCAGTTGACGAACAGCTCTTCGACAGTCTTCCTGTCTCTTTCGTGCAGACCAGCATGATGCAAACCAATGCCAAAAGCAAGGGTCAGCTTGAGGTTCGAATCCCTCACTGTGGCAATAATATCTGTCATCTAAACCAATATAAATGGCAATTATCACGTGATCAGAAGAATAACAGCATTCATATGAATTCACCTGAGTCTCATATGTTATAGTCAACCTTAAATTCCTGAAGAAATAAAAAAAAAAATGTGAGGGGAAAAAAACCAGAGATATATATTGAGCAGAATTCAGACTTCCTAAAAAAGTTTGTACAATAGATTTAAAGTCGGAATGGCTGGGATCTCTACAAAATACAACAGGTTTACACCAATCTGTGAGGGCCAGTTAGAAAGACTGGTCTCAGATCATTACCTACATAACTAAACCTTCAAAACCTAGAGCTTTTTATGCTTTCTTTTTTTTTTTTTAATTAATTTTTCTAATTTATGACCCAAATATACTAATTTCCAAGCGAAGAAAAAGTTAATAATTGTCCATTTTTCAAACTTCTGTGATGGATAATGTCCTCAGGACCTTTAAAAACGCTCTGATTCCTAGTAAATGTGTTCATTCTGTCCTCATGTGATGGCACAGTGAGTTAACCTCTGTGATTATGTTACTGAGCTTCTACCTACAGACCTCATGAATAATTCAGGAAACCTTGCAGCTTCATGCGGCACTGCGTTACAATGTAGAGAAAAGATTACAAAGGGACAAAAGCAGGTTCCATAAATTGTATTACATACTGTACGTTCATATAAAGCTATATATAAATAGCTGTATTTGATCGTAAAAGCTTAGTATCTGATGAGATAGAAAAGAAGATGTGGAGAACAGTGCAGAGAGAGTGATATGGATGGATGGATAATGGGTGAGCCGGTAGGGGAAGAGGCAGGGGGACCCCTGCTGGGAGACAGACAGCTCGCGCCAGCCGCCTGTCACTCAAGCAGCAGGATCTCCAGCCGCTATACGGCCCAGTACAGAGCTTCCACAGTGGGGTGCAGCATATATCACTGGAACACACACACACAGCTCAGGCAGCGTGCTGCTTCTTGGCTAAGGCTTTTCTTTTTCCCCCCCTTTCTATATAGACATTCTATCCTACTGACAAAGCAGTTCACGCACATTCACCCGATCCAATACTTTTGTTGTTCTTTATTTTTAACCCACCCTCAATCACCAAAATATCTATTTAGTTTTGATTGAAATTATAGTAATGTCCAGTCTTTCAGTTGCTACCCTGACCTTGCTCAGACCTTGGAAGATAACATCATATTTAAGGATCTGCTAATGTGGTCAAATGTCCCTGCGATCCATTCCTGTGTGAGCATTTAAAAGGATAGGAAACGGAATTGTACTCATAAAAAAGCTTTATAGGGCGGCTCGTCCTTTACACCATAGGAGTTGGAGAATGGACATGTGCGCACACAGACGCACACGCACACACACACACAGCTGGCAGCACAACACCCTCGTAATTGCTGCGATATCACACACATCGCTGGCAACTAAACTACTGTATTGAATCTGCCAGTTGTCACCTGTCATTTTGTTGCTTGACATGAGAATATGCACAGATCACAGAAGGAATTCAACAACAATCCACAGGTGGAGAATACAATATAACCACGTGAAGTACAGGGAAACGAGCAAAACAACAACGGGTCCTTGTTTACCACATTGTTGAACTAGAACCTAGTTGCAACAATAACTGTATCTTTTATAACGTCAGCAGGTGAGCATGAATAAAAGTGTAGTATGTTTGTGTGATAGTTAATCAGACACTGCTCACATTTACTGCCCACTTTGTCTTATATGCACACTGTGTAATGACTTGCTGCTATATGGTGTGTTATTCCATCCTTGACACTGTCCCTCAATAGAAGCAGCACAAAACCACCACGGTGCAGATCATATTTGTGTAGTGGACCATAATCAGCACAGAGATCTGCAGTGGTATAGTGTCAATGCCAAAAGCACAGAGCACCAACCAAAAATATCCAAACAGCAGCTGTTCTGAGGGTTACAGTCTCTCACTGCACACCAACAAACCTAACTAATAAGGCAGGTCGACTAATGAAATAGCCGGTAAGATAATACGGTGCTAAAAATATTTCTAGCATCTGACACGCTTTCATGTGTTTGCTGTAACTTTAATCACACTATTAAGCAAATGCACACGTAAACTAACTGTATGTGGCTTTGTGAGGATGTGCATTTGTGTGTATGTGCATAGCTGAGTGTTACAAAGACATCTTGTGCCACAGGTTGCTTCCTTGTTTTGACTGCGAAAGGTCTATCATTGAGTGTTAGGACAATATTAGCATACATTTGTTCTCAAGGAGCCAAAGAAGCTGTTTGCTCACATCTCGAGCAGATCCAAAAGTATGCCCAAGACATTTACTCGGAGATGACACCAGCTAATGTCAGACTGAGCTGACTATGTAATCATAGTAAAACCACAGCTTTAGGAAAACACAAGGAACTTCCATCATATCCAGCCTCAGGAGATCAGGGATGGAGAAATGAGGGGTTTAGTAAGCAGAGGAAGACATTAAGTGATAAAAAAAAAGAAATGAGAGGCTGGGGTAGGGCTATACTTTTTTTGTCAGTGGACCTACTGTGGATATTTAAGGTGTACAGTTTGCAGAATGTTTAATGATGTCAGTAATGGGTAAAAGGCTTTATATGTTAAAGCTCATATGGTAAAGTCTTTTCTTTAAGAACAGTCCCAGTTTAGTACGACAGATCATTCTGACCTCTCTCTCATCCTGGTGTAACCATTGTTTCGGGTCATCCTCTGTAGCCAAAAATGCGATCAGATCGAGCGCGGTGAGA
This sequence comes from Tachysurus fulvidraco, assembly GCF_022655615.1. Taxonomy (NCBI): domain Eukaryota; kingdom Metazoa; phylum Chordata; class Actinopteri; order Siluriformes; family Bagridae; genus Tachysurus; species Tachysurus fulvidraco. The sequence goes on along the minus strand of NC_062520.1, from coordinate 16,909,693 downwards.
CGCGTCTGCCTCCTTGATGACACAAATATCAGGACTGGCTTGGCAGGGGAATGGCTCCGGATGGCTAAAGAGAACAGATTTATAGTGGAAAAGATGAGCGTGTGTGACACATTACATCACAGTTGTAGTGATTAGAAATAAAGCTGATGTGTTTTTTCCCCTCCATTTTCTCCCAAGCTTGTTCACCTGTCAATTTTCCACCCACCAGTCAGCTCTTTCTTACCATACAATAGGAATGACATTCCTCCAAGACATGTAAACCAACCGCTGCCAATCTTTACTTCTCGGAGGAAAGTGCTACCTACTCTGTTCTGCATACGCCAGCTTATAGACGCCCTTGACTGGCTAGCGTCACTGTGATGGACTATGGAGAGAAAGCATGGCAATTTTGCTCACTTGGCTCCCGGCCACTGATGTCGGTGACATCGTTGGAATTCGAAATTTCGAGGAATTTTCTGCTGCCCCACTCAGAATCCCTAAATCTATACTGTTTTCTCTTGGTGGATGGAAATTAGAGAGATTGCTGTACTGTACCTTGAAAGGTGGGTTTATTCATGCTGGCCATACGGGGACAGTAGTGCTGCCCAGGGAAACCTTGTATGTGCACCTCCAGTGGGACTGGTCGGACGGAAGGTCGGAAATTAAACAAGCCCACCTGATGGAGTGACAGAGAGAGAGAGAGAGAGAGAGAGAGAGAGAGAGAGAGAGAGAGAGAGAGAGAGAGAGAAAGAAAGATGGAGTGAGCAGCTGGCTGTATGCCTGACTGTGTGGCCCATCTGGGTAATTACAGCTCGTCATTGTCTCCTGTCCCAGAGTCCTGCTCTCCCACAAGTGGCACAGGCCTGGGTGCGTGTGTGCACATATTTAAAGGGTTGGATAATGGATTGGTCAGGTAATGCTGTGACCCAGTCCAAACAGCAGCAGGCAGATTTATAGAGAGCCTTTGCCCCCCTCCTGCCACTAACTGTCAAACAACGTTTACATAACTGCTGTTGCCCGTCCTGATACATTAGGTTGTGAATTCAGAAACACACACACAAGAGCCTGCATACACACACCGTGTGTGGTGGAAGCCAGACTGTTTGAACACGATGGAGTGTTGCTAACAGTATATTAGCAATATGGAGTTGAAATGTCAACAAAAAAAAACTGCATAGACTGTTTTTTCATAAACAATAAATAACAAACTCTTATAACAAAATGTAACAAAACAATAACAATAAATGATTGTGTTACTTGCACTAGAGAGCCCACCTGTCCGATGCCCAGCCAGTCTGCGAGGTCTCGCGCGTTGGCGAGTGCTGTGGACAGTCCTACCACTCGCACAGACTTGGAGGTGTGGGATGAGATGAAATTTGTCCTGGATACAATGACCTCCAGCACAGGCCCCCTGTCCTCCCCTATGGACAAACAAGATCTTCACTTAAAAGAAAATTGTGCTTTTGAAGAATTCCAGTATTAAATCGAGCACAAGAGTGTCATAAAAAAAATTCACAAGCAAAAAAATTCGATTGATACAGAAACATTTTTTTTTTTATTTATTACATTCAAAAAGCAGAAGGCGAACAGATCTGTGTGTGTATTTACCAAGCAGGTGGATTTCATCAATAATAAGGATGGCCACTTTCTGAACATAGCTACGATTCTGCCAGCTGCGGCTGACTCCATCCCACTTCTCTGGAGTGGTGACAATCAAATCAGCTTGCGCTATGGCTCGCATGTCCGGAGTCACGTCACCCGTCAGCTCTACCACCCTACAGACAGGCAGAGGAAGTAACATGGAAAAAAATAAATAAAAAAACAGACACAGAGCAGATGAATTAAGAAGAGAACGATCATCAGGCATGTTGGTCTCATAACTAACTTTCGCCCAAGCTTCTCCTCTATCCGGACTTTCCAGTCTTCAATCCTCTCCCTGACCAGTGCTTTCAGAGGAGCAATGTACACCGCCTATAAAACACAGGCGTATGGCAAAAGCATCATGTCAAAGCCAGCAATTCCTCCGATATGCATCATGGTGTACAGTACACATGATATCATGGCATTTACACTCGCAATGTCAGGTAAAAAGATTTGAACAACTGTTATTAGGAAAAAAAACTAGTAATCCGTGTATAAGGCTGATAAGGAACACTTACAGCAGAAAACACATCTGTCTTATAGCTGATAATAATACTTCTAACTTACAGAACAGTCTTACAGTAACTACGTCACCGTGTCTTTATTAATGTGGATTGAGTAGAATGCAAGGATTTAGGCATTTGAAATAACAGTTGTTAAATCGTCCATATTATTAGTCATTTAATTGCTATGCTAATAGTGGGCAAACAAATGAAACAAGTAACTCCAGATATTTAAAAAAACAAACAAAAAAAAAACCCCAAAAAACATTTGGCTGGCTGTGCCTACCGTTAGCTCCAAAATTATTGGCACCCTTGTTAAAGATAGGTATAAAAGAAAAACAAACTTTGTGCTGAAGCAGCTATATCTTTGTTAAGATGTAATACTATAAGATGTTTTCACCATGACAAACACTAAATGATATCTAAATAACAATTTATTCTAAATTTTGAATATATTCAAAATATATGATAAAACTCTAATCACATTTCCCTTACTGAATAAAAACTAGGTACATTTGTACAGATAAAGGGACTTGTGAAATATTTGCAAGTATAACGGATATAATTAGGACACACTCGTAAACACATGTATTGTTAAAACCCCAAACCTACTTCTGCTAATCAAAGTATCTAAACATTTGTGACTGGAAAAAGCTGCTTTCAGAAAAATATGTGTCAAAAAAGCTGCTGTCTGAACGTGTTTGCCAATATTAGCAACCTTTATGATTTCACTGCCATTACTAAAGTAAACCCTATAGCATTACCAAGATAATATGCTGCTGGGTGTAATTCACATATCCTCCTCAAGAATAGCTATAAGTAGAAGATTCAATTGAGCTAACGATTAGCAAACAAAGGTTGTTATGACATTGTTGAGATGAAAGTCACATGTGTGTTGATGTACGTGTGGTATATATATATATATATATATGAAAGATCTCTCACATACTTTCAGTGTGAGGTTAATCCTTGGAGACATATTCCATAACGTTTTTCTACTACCTGACAGAATGACATTTAGAAATGAACGTTAAAGAAAACACAGACCTTTGCAGTAGGGTATTTGTTGAAAACTCTGAAGATAGCCATCTCTGCGGCGATAGTTTTTCCGGAGCCGGTTGGTGCTCCGAGCAGCACGTTGGTGTCAGTGTGATAGAGTGTGTGGAAGATCTGCGTCTGAATGGGATTGTAATGGGTGAACTTGTATAGACTCTCATACTTCCTGTTACCCAGTGCTGTCACAGGCAGTGGCTGTAAGTCCAGGAGTTCTGTACATAGTGTAGAGAAAGTTTGGTGAATGAAGAAATGTACTGTTTATATCTGTATGACTGTGTGCATCTGTGCGATACACACCTGTGTGTGGGGGGTGTCTTTCTGGTAGAATAAGGTGCTGGAAGTTAATGATACACACTGCTTCAGAACCCAGCCAGCGGTCTGACACAGCACGAATGTAGTACTGTGATGGCATGGGCTCAAAGATCGGGATGGTGAACACCACCTGCTGAGGCTCATCGCTCACCACCTGAGAGGGAAAGAGAGAGAAAAGCGTCATTCTTTTTGCTCTGAAATATTGGTTCACATCATTAAGGTGAGCCGACATTATTATACGTTAGTATCCTTGCATTTCATGCCGCACTGTGTGATCGCTGTGATTCTGAGCACTTGATCGAGAACCGAGTGCATAAACGTTACTGTGTCTGTGCTTCATTAAGATTTGTTTGGTTTTCTTTTAAAACAATACGCAACTTCTCTAATACAAGTGTCTATGTATAATACATCACATAAAGCAGCGATGCTGTAGATGCTCTTTGCCATGCTGCCTTTTATCTTTACCCTCAAGCTTAAAACATTATAAGTAAAACCTTATTTTTACCTCAACACTAAGTTTAGAAAAATTCTGTGCTCTTAAACATTTTGAAGCTCTCTCTCCAGAACAAAAGAAGGTAGTACATTACATAACTCTATTAGTAAAACATTCCTTTATTGTTTTATTCTGCTGGTTTAAATAGAGAGAGTATTTCGGAATGAATTAAATAAGGATCGGATGAGTGTTTACTGTTCCATTTACGTACCAGTTGTAAATTGTAATCACAGACCTCCAACCAAGAAAAACCAAAGAAAACGAAATTCCTACTCTTGCACTCTGGGTAATCCTCCCAACCATGAGTTCCTCTCACTGCAGGGACTGGTGTTAAATAAACATGGTTGTGCACAGCAACAAAATAAACAAAGCTGCACTTTTTCCTTTTATATGAGCTACTGCTGTATATACACAAGTCAATATCCAGACACATTCGCTTGGATAAATCTCTAACTTTGACTTTATAGATCATTGTTCTGAGGAGTAAAATATGCAGCACTCATCACAGTTTGCTGGCTAACTAGGTAACGAGAGACAAAAGTTGAGGTGTCCAGGTTTATTTCCCAACTTGAATACATGGAGATAGAAAATGACATAATTTTCTAAGAAGTTCCTACTTAGATAAATAGAATACAGGGTTTCTGAACAACTTTGTCTTGTCGTATCATTACAATTTATTCTCTGGTCTTTGAACATTAACATCATGTCCTGCAACAAAACCACACATACATTTAGTCCCAAATATAGTGACTACAAGAAAAAAAAATCATGTGAGTAAAATGCTAGCATACGGTTGTAGAAAAGAAAAAAAAAAGTAGTGTGTGATGAAAGTGATGTGACTAAGTGTCCTGGGATAAACATGGCCAAGTCTTTATAATTACAGCAGCACAGTACAGGCACAGTACAGAATCTAGGGTTTAGAAGTGGATCAGCTGAAAGGATTAAATGAGTACATTTTAATTGTAGATGACTTCGTGTACACTAACCTGTTTCTTCTGAAGGAGGAAATACTCGGAGTGATAAATGTGGTTGTTGATGGGATCCTCCACCCACAGCCACCACGGCTCTCCGACTGAGCCATGCACCTGAGGGACGGACACATAACCATGAGGGGGAAAAAAAAAAAGTCAGCAATATGATGGGAGCCCAGGGCATTTCTGCAAAAAGGGTTAGTGTGCCTGCTTGTTTTGTTCTCATGCACAGAAACCGTTCGGCAATCGCTAATGAGAGTTGAGTGAAAACACTATTGTACACATACAGAACCCTGTAATGAGTTTGTGGATGATATCCGTCCATTTGGGAAGAATTACAAGCGTCTGGATAAAAAACACTCTTCGAATCCCAGAGTACACGCAGCAAACGGAGTGCTTTGTGTCTGAAGAGGTTTGCAGAGCTGCTGTGTGTACGTTTGCACTGGGATCACAGCTAAGCTTAGGGTGTTCTGTTACAACTCTCCCAAGAGCCAAGCATGCACCGCTAATCAGACACAAGCGTTCATCTTCCTGATTCAGTCATCCCTTCTCAATGGTGCTACAAAGGCCTCCTATTCCAGCTGGGGCTCGACTAAAGCTGCGCACTAATCTGGTCCTAATCCTCTCCTGGGCCTTTCTATCAGTTCCTGCAGTGAGAGAGTGTAAGTCATGTTGAAAATAAGCAGGTATGGATATGGCATGGAGTTAAGTTGTGGTGATTGATTAGACAGATCCATATTGCTTATTATGAAAATTTCAGTCTGCAATTTCGACAGTCTGCCTCAGATTATGCGCTCATGTGAGAGACGGACAGCGCTAGCAGTGTGAATATTCTGGCTTGGAAAATGTCAGAAGAATTTAGAATCTTGACACAAATCCACTTCCAAGTTAACAGACTGTATTCTCAGGGTGAAAATGAAAGCGAGAGAGAGAGGAAGTAAGATCTACGACTACACTATTAAGAGGTCTGAACGGGTCAGATGGACAGTTTGCGAGTGTGAAAAAGACTCAAGAGACTCTGAACTCACAGGAGAAGTGAAGTCTTGAACAGCTGCTACTTAATGAAGTGTGTTTGTTTTCAAAAGCAACAGACTCGCTGCAGCGGGATTCACACGTACGTCTGGAGTCGGCCATGAGCCGAGAGTTCAGCGCGCCACACGGACAGTGCACGTGCACATGCTGTTCCCTTCGAGTCGCTTTTGCAATAAAAACTATGACATTATGACAGCTAATTGTCCGTCAGCCGTTTCTGATTAATGCCATTGGAGAAGAGAGTTGGGAACACTGAGAGTTAAGAACACTGAAGAAGTGAAAATTAAAGTGAAGTAGCAACGTGCAAATAAAGCGAGGAATACAAATACGATGGGCGTTGTGTGATAGGACAACATTCAGTCATGGCATTGTGTCACGTTTTACAGACAGAAACTTTATGTACTTTGTGTAAACTTTTATTGTTCCACTTTTCTTTGCGAAACAAATACAATTAAAGTGCAATTAAAGTGCAAACAAATACAATTAAAGTGCATTTGTCATTCATCATCTGTTTTTTTCTTGGCAAATAAGACTCAGCTTCAACTTTCTGAGACTTTCAGAAACACAAAGTCCTAATGGATTGTTACAAAACCATCACACCTTAGACAATGACACTCCTTATCAGTGTATGCAAATGAAAGCATTCTTACTTTGTTTTTCTGTTTTTTGTTTTGTTTTAATAATTCTTAGATGTTAATAGTGTTATGATTTGTGAAGTCTTGACAAATTTAGAAAGTAATACAATAATTTATAAGCCAATAAAATCTTAGGGTTAGGGTTTGGGCTTCCATCTAATCTCCTGTACCTCATTCAGCTCAGGGAAATGATCTTGTGTTTGTGATGCAGTCTTACAGCTGTCTTTGTGCTGCTATATATTTTATCTAACTAAAAAGGAAATCGTTGTGATGTGATTGATTATCTGGGATTATCAGGTTCCCCCTTAAACCCGGTAGGATAAGCAGTGTAGAGAATAGAGGGATGGCTCAATAAATAAACAAACAAATAAATAAATAGTATCAAAACACAAAAAGTGAAATATACTGTAAGACGTCTGAAACAAATAAATGCTATAAAAGTGAAGCAGAGCAGTGAGACTGAATAGAGAAATCGGCATCATGCTTGTGTCCTGCATCTGTGAGGAGGGAGAAATCAGACGGAGGGAGAGATGGAAGCAAGGCCCAGATGCTGGCCATCGAGCTGAAGAAAGCTTCTATAAGGTGGAGGAGTCAGACTAGAGCACAAGAATACACACAGGGTCCATCTGGGGCTCACTACCTCTCTCTTTCTCTCTCTCTCCCTCCCTCCCACTTTTGCCCCCTCTTTTCCCACTCCACAGAACAATAGCAGCAGGTTTCAGCCATTCAAGCCCCTGTGATCTTACACATAGGAGAGGAATGGACAGATTAGGCTTCTCTTAAGCTTCTCTAAGCCAGCGTGCATGTGTGTGTGTGTGTGTGTGTGTGTGTGTGTGTGTGTGTGTGTGTGTGAGTGAGTGTGTGTGTGTGTGTGAGTGAGTGTGTGTGTGTGTGTGTGTGTGTGTGTGTGTGTGTGTGTGTGTGTGTGTGTGTGTGTGTGTGTGTGTGTGTGAGTGAGTGTGTGTGTGTAGATTCTGCAACAATTGTGGTGTTTTGGATATCAGTACATGGAGCATCAATCAGTAAAGACATGCGATGCATTAAAGAGTGTATTGTTTTAATTATTCTGTAATAGTTATGATCTAATGTTGCTGTCATTTTGCTAACGATTCTTAGTTAATCACTAGAAACTCTCATCATGCATTTCAACAGACATACAAACAGCCAAACCTACCGCATAGCTAATCATTATCAAGTGTGGTATAAAAAATTCTGGTTCCCATAAGTGTGTGTGTGTGTGTGTGTGTGTGTGTGAGTGAGTGAGTGCTGTATGTGTGTGTGTGTGTGTGTGTGTGTGTGTGTGTGTGTGTGAGTGTGTGTGTAAATGGGTTTGACCCTGCAAACCTGTTACAAGGTTTTTGCATCTTTGTGGAATTGAGTCAAAGACACACGTCAAAGACAAAGGAGCCATTATTTTCCATCTGGGCTGTGGTTGCTATAGTTACCTGGTCATTCCACCTGAAGTCGGGGGTGATGGTAAGGCGCACGCGCAGTACGGTTCGTGTGATCGGCTGAATGGTAGCGTCCATCAGAATGGCAGGAAGCTGGTGGACACACTGCTTCACCTTCAAGCCAATATTCACGTGGTGTAACATGTGACCTGTAGCCAGAAACACAGCAGCTCATTAAGTCTCTCTCTTAGGCTAAGGGTCAGTAATGATCAATTGCATGTTTACGGAGTGTGAAAAAAGAAAGAAAAATAATTCTTTTGGTTTAAGAGTCACGTGAGTTCACTGTCATTTTCTTCTTTCTATACTGTATATGCTCCCAAAAATGCGTTCGATTTTATCTGCACACTACACATCAGCCTTCAACAAGCAACGAGTGGAACCAGTCACGCAATTTGACAGCCAGCTCTGGGAGTGAATCACTTTCACACATGGTGCTGGTCTAACTAGAGTTCACTTAAAGCGAATCCCAGAGCAACATTTTCAAGTGAAGCTGTGAGCACGTCTCACTTCTCAGACTGCAACTCTTTACAAAATATTTAGTAGGGCGGTGGGGAAAAAATCCCCAAGCGCATACAAAACGATCGAGCCCACTCACCTATCTCGTCTTTGCGCATATCTTTAAGCTTGTCCACAGTGAGATTCTTCTCTTCCAGCCTGGACAGCACAGTGGGAGGCAGCGTGGAGAACTGGCGCAGAGGGTGTGCCCATCCCCACAGCCGCTTATCTATCACCTTGCATAGATTGAGCAGCCTGTAGGTCATGGCTGGCCAGCGCTTCCTCAGAGCGATCTCAAACAGAGCCCTCATGATTCGTGCAGCATTCTAAACACAACACAATAACATAAATGACCATCTTACTACACACAATATGAAGTCTTATACATAAACCAACAGGGTCCTGAATAAACAGGTCAGAATTTGGGCTTGAGTTTGAATCCTTTGTTTGAAACTTTAGTTCTTTAGCAATCCATACCCTACGGTAAAGGTTTATTGTTATAAATAAAGTTTATATGGAGGTGATCTATAAATAACCTGTACAGTCAGATGGAAAGTGTGTGGAATATTTCTGGTCTGACTGATTAGATCGATAAGCCAGGCCAGCTGTTGCATGTACGTGTGTGGGTGGGCATATGTGTTGGGAGTCCAGATGTTCATCTGCCACCAAGTTCCTGCTTAAGCTTTTAGCTGTCACTAAATACGATAAGGACGTCAGAGCATGGTATGGTCTTTGGATAAACCTTGTCTAGAAAAGTCAGAGATTTTGTATTCAGAACAACAATAACATCTGTATGATGTGCTTGTTTAACGCATCAGAGATCATACGGTTTATAAAACGCTTCAGAGTGAGAAAAAGCTCGCAAAACCTTTTATTATCAGGATTTCTGAGACATTTATAACCGCAACATGGTGACATTATCTGCATCTGTGTGTGTAATTTGAAAACACTTAACGACACAAAAGTTTATCAGAGAGGTTAAAAAAAACCCCGCAATAATTTGGTGTGTTTTGCTGTAAACAACTCACAATTATTTGCAAAAACATTTCCAATAAAATCTTCAGCACATTTCGTGAGATGAGAAACAAAAATCATTTTGGGGAACAAGGGCCGGTGCAGGAAATACCACAGAATATGAGTCCAATTACCATTCCATCATTTATTGTGATTATTCATTCTGCAGTAATGTCTGTTCAGAAAGTTCGGGCACATGATAAATGAGGCTGTCTATTTATTACTGAACCTCAACTCACATTTAGAAGCTATTTCATTCTTTAATCTACTACATAGGACTCAAGTTCTTGGCCTCGAGAAGCTTTCATTTCCTCCCCCAACAAATGTAAATCTTGCCCATGTGAGTGTGGATGCAACTGCAGGAAGAAACATCAGGGAGAACCTGGATTTAAAATTAGATATGTTTTAGTCAACAATGACGGCTTTTGCAGGATCTCCGGCAGTTCAGGTGAAATCAGCCGAATTAGGAGCAAAGAGGGAATTTTCTTGAACTATTTCAACTATTCGGCCACATGGAACCGGTTACCGGGGAAAAGAGCTGGAGAGATGGCTACAGCAGAGGATGTGAAGACGTAGAATAGGAAGCAGACGCGCTACACAAAGGCCTCTCAATTACTGCTTATGCCTTCATGCGAGGATTTTTGTCAAAACAAATACATTCGATTCGATCATAGATAACATTAACTGTTTATATAACCTCAGTCCTGATGATGGAGTGTAACATGTAGCTAATGTTCAGGCAAAAATGTTAGTGGAGTGTTCATGATGCAAAAATAAAAGGCTTCTGGAAAGATTTGGATGTAAAAGTAATCTGATCTGTAACAGCCTTCAAAGCTTTTGGGTTTGCTTAATTTAATATCTTAAAAAAACAATCACAAACATTACTCAAGGAAAATAGATTGCAAAAGATAATCTATCATTCTGATGCTTTGTGTACAATAAGTCAATGAAATCTGTGTCTGTTTAAATGGTTTTCTCTTATGTAGTCAGTGATGTGGCATTAACTGCTAAAAACATTACTCTGACCGAGAACTGATGAGTTTTATTCATTCGTTTGTCTGTTAACCAACTGTTCATTCATTCATTACTGTTAATAAAGCACTGAACATGAAGCAGAGATACAGCCCAAGAGCCAGTCTTTCACAGGGAATCATTCACACACTCATTCACGCTCATACAAATGTCATTCACACACTCATACAAATGTCATTCACACACTCATTCATGCTCATACAAATGTCATTCACACACTCATTCATGCTCATACAAATGTCATTCACACACTCATTCACACGCTCATACAAATGTCATTCACACACTCATTCACACACTCATACAAATGTCATTCACACACTCATTCATGCTCATACAAATGTCATTCACACACTCATTCACACGCTCATACAAATGTCATTCACACACTCATTCACACACTCATACAAATGTCATTCACACACTAATTCATGCTCATACAAATGTCATTCACACACTCATTCATGCTCATACAAATGTCATTCACACACTCATTCACACGCTCATACAAATGTCATTCACACACTCATTCACACGCTCATACAAATGTCATTCACACACTCATACAAATGTCATTCACACACTCATTCATGCTCATACAAATGTCATTCACACACTCATTCACACGCTCATACAAATGTCATTCACACACTCATTCACACGCTCATACAAATGTCATTCACACACTCATTCACACGCTCATACAAATGTCATTCACACACTCATTCACACACTCATACAAATGTCATTCACACACTCATTCATGCTCATACAAATGTCATTCACACACTCATTCATGCTCATACAAATGTCATTCACACACTCATTCACACGCTCATACAAATGTCATTCACACACTCATTCACACGCTCATACAAATGTCATTCACACACTCATACAAATGTCATTCACACACTCATTCATGCTCATACAAATGTCATTCACACACTCATTCATGCTCATACAAATGTCATTCACACACTCATTCATGCTCATACAAATGTCATTCACACACTCATTCACACGCTCATACAAATGTCATTCACACACTCATTCACACACTCATACAAATGTCATTCACACACTCATTCATGCTCATACAAATGTCATTCACACACTCATTCATGCTCATACAAATGTCATTCACACCCACATTGTCATTCACACGGTCATTCATGCTCATACAAATGTCATTCACACACTCATTCATGCTCACACAAATGTCATTCACACACTCATTCACACGCTCATACAAATGTCATTCACACACTCATTCATGCTCATACAAATGTCATTCACATACTCATTCATGCTCATACAAATGTCATTCACACCCACATTGTCATTCACACGGTCATTCATGCTCATACAAATGTCATTCACACACTCATTCACACAGTCATTCACACAGTCATTCACACACTTATTCACACGCTCATTCAAACCTTCATTCACACGTTCATTCAAATTTTCATTCACACCCATATTTAAACCTTTATTCACACACTCATCCACACCCTCATTCAAACGCTCTTTAAAACGCTCATTCACACACTAATACACACACTCTCATTAAATCCTTCATTCACACGCTCATTCACACCCACATTTAAACCGTTCATTCACACGCTCATTCACACCCACATTTAAACCGTTCATTCACACGCTCATTCACACCCACATTTAAACCGTTCATTCACACGCTCATTCACACCCACATTTAAACCGTTCATTCACACGCTCATTCACACCCACATTTAAACCGTTCATTCACACCCTCTTTCACACCCTCATTCACACGCTCATTCACACCCACATTTAAACCGTTCATTCACACCCTCTTTCACACCCTCATTCACACCCTCTTTCACACCCTCATTCACACGCTCATTCACACCCTCTTTCACACCCTCATTCACACGCTCATTCACACCCTCATTCACACCCTCTTTCACACCCTCATTCACACGCTCATTCACACCCTCTTTCACACCCTCTTTCACACCTTCATTCACACGCTCATTCACACGCTCTTTCACACCCTCATTCACACCCACATTTAAACCGTTCATTCACACGCTCATTCACACCCATGTTCACACCCTCTTTCACACCCTCATTCACACGCTGATTCACAAGCTCATTCACACCCTCATTCACAAGCTCATTCACACCCTCATTCACAAGCTCATTCACACCCTCATTCACAAGCTCATTCACACCCTCATTCACAAGCTCATTCACACCCTCATTCACAAGCTCATTCACACCCTCATTCACAAGCTCATTCACACCCTCATTCACAAGCTCATTCAAATTTTCATTCACACCCACATTTAAACCTTCATTCACACCCACATTTAAACCTTCATTCACACCCACATTTAAACCTTCATTCACACCCACATTTAAACCTTCATTCACACCTTCATTCCTCATTCGGACGTTCACATAAAGCTATAAATCAGACTATTGTGATGAATATAAACATGTGAAATGTGTTTAAAACAGAATAAAAACAGAGTTAATCAAAAGTAAATACAAATTTTCATTCACATCCACATTCAAACCTTTCAAACATCCATTCACACACTAATACACACTCTCATTAAACCATTCATTCACACCCTCATTCACAGGCTTATTCACACCCACGTTCACACCCTCATACACACGCTTATTCACACGCTCATTCACACCCACGTTCACACCCTCATACACACGCTTATTCACACCCACGTTCACACCCTCATACACACGCTTATTCACACCCACGTTCACACCCTCATACACACGCTTATTCACACGCTCATTCACACCCTCATACACACGCCTATTCACACCCACGTTCACACCCTCATACACGCGCTCATTCACACCCACGTTCACACCCTCATACACACGCTTATTCACACCCACGTTCACACCCTCATACACACGCTTATTCACACGCTCATTCACACCCTCATACACACGCTTATTCACACCCTCATACACACGCTCATTCACACCCACGTTCACACCCTCATACACACGCTTATTCACACCCACGTTCACACGCTTATTCACACCCTCATTCACACCCATGTTCACACCCTCATTCACACCCATGTTCACACCCTCATTCATACCCATGTTCACACCCTCATTCACACCCGCATTCATACGCTTATTCACACCCACATTCACACCCAAAAGTAAATACAGAGATGATCAAAATAATACACTTTAGATGCTGTTCAGTTTTTGTCCTAAGTTTCAGGGATGCAAAGTAAATATACTATGTCATCTGTCTCCATCTGTGTGTGTGTGTGTGTGTGTGTGTGTGTGTGTGTGTGTGTGTGTGTGTCTGTGTATGTGTGTGTGTGTGTGTGTTACCTGAGCCACATAAGACAGGTCAGAGATAAGGGAGAAGCTGTCCACCTCGCCGCGTCCGATGTAGGTCTGCAGCAGTATGTTGATCTTGCCGTAGCCGTTCTCTACTCCACCAGCTGCTGGCAGTTCACAAAAGGAACACAACAACTGCTCCAGTTCCTCCAGCTCCTCGTCTCGTACCTGCGCGCAGCAAGGCCGTTAGCCACAACACTTCAGATGCTTTCACATGAAGGCACATATTGCATGAAAGGCTAAGAGTGAAGGCTGTACTTCAGACACGTTCTCTTAAATCAGGTCCGTCCAGCTGTAAGTGCAATGTGGCCTCTTACCTTAACCTGCTCAAATTCTTCTGCTTTAGAGACAATACTCAGAATGTCAGCTTCGGTTTTCTGAGCACTGAACATCTCATTGAATGTCTGTGAAACATAACAAATCAATCAGCAATTCGAAACAAAACATGGTTTCGATTTTTACAAGTAACACAATAACATTAAAAGTCTACTACCATCACGTCTTGTCCTCATTGTTAGCAATTTCGATTCTTCAAATACACTTCAAATATACTTCAAACACAAAGGAAGCAATTGAAGGAAAACTATTTTGTATATTTGACCTTGCCTATTAAAATTATATTTCATTTAATTTCAGAAATTAAATTTCATTTCAATCCTAAAAACAGTCAACCAATCATTCTTGAGACAGCCAGGAAATGGCTCATGAGTTCTTGTTTGTTTAATCCAGATTTTAATGATATTTCAGCTTATAACACTAGCTTTAACTTCTACTGAGATGTAGAACGTCTCATTAAATGTGTATGGAAACGTAAATGAAAAATTACCATAGGGGAAAAAAAAAGATTACGCAAAGATTATTTACAATCGAAACTGAAACACCAATATTATACACCAATTAGAGCATGATCTGTTTAACAAGTGTGCTTTAAAAAAGGCTACACGGCTACCAGTGCTTCTTAATAGACCTGCTGGACAGTGCATTGCGTTACTACACGGCCACAAGAGACAAACTATCTTTTGTCAAGCGACTTGTTTCCTGTAAGTAAACACATGATGAAGAGGATGTGTAGAAACTGTGCAATTTAACACTGTACCTCAATTGTGTTATACTTTATGTAGAAGTGGCTAGCTGTTCTGCCAAGGTCTGTGGAAGCAAAATAACCGGTCCTTTCATCAAAACGGATCATCCGAGCTTTATCCAGCTTCCGGCCAGCTTCGACTACTAGCTCTTTCCTGTAGAGCTCCAGCCCTGGATCCATCTGTAAAAGAGTTAAGAGTTAAATGTTCAGTACTCGGAGGGATTCCAGTGGGAACGATTGCACAGCGAACTACGGCACTGACAGAGTCTTGGTAGAAGTCAGAATATCAAGAAAGAGCAGAGAGAAACAATTAAGAGCTGCCAGGTGATAAACAGGAAGAGAGGAGCACTGCAGTAGACCCAGGTGAATATGAGGAAGGTAATGATGTGTACCTGGTAGGCCTTGTGGTTGATACCATAAACAAGCGGATTGGCTCTCATTCGTACATAGAGGTAGGTGTAGCTCAACCACTTGATGGCTTCTTCAACGTTGGTCACAGTTCCCAAAGCCACCTGATAGGTATGTGTGGTAAAACATATGCATAAGTCAATACAGTCATTACATACAGATATAACATGGGAGAGTAAAGCATTTTAACCAGCCCGTAACATGCAGAGTAAAGATTGCCACTTTATTTCTTCTATAAAGAGAACCACAGAATGCTGTGGCTTATTGTACAATTGCACCACCTGCTGGACATTTAGAACAGTTTTGGAGCTTAGATATTTTTATTCCTTTTAGATGATGCTGCCATCTTGTGGGACAATGTGGAATTTTGCTATAGAGATAACTGCATACAGGTTTAGCAGACATTACTTACAGGCTTGTTTTTAGGCTTATTAAGGTTTGAGTTAAACCAACTGAATTTAAGTTATCAATGAAACATGCTAACAATTACAAGGTCCTCAATAACATTCACATTGATTATGTTTTTATGGGTTCTGCTTCCCACCACTGTAATAAAAAAATAATCATGGACCCCCTGGGACCCTACTTACTGAACTACTGAATAAAACTCCAGAACAGTTTGGCATTCTTAGTTCTGAATCAAAATGTCCATCAGATGATATCTAGCTTTGTTGTGATACATTTCTTTCATTTTAACTGGGAATGAGAATTGATTGTGTACCTCAGCATTGAGGTTATCTGCCAGACTGGCATGAAACTGACTCTCGATGGGGTTCTGCTGTGTGAGGAGGGTGAGGTAGTGGCTTAGCTTGTCGTGTGTGGTGATGATGGTGCCCTCTCCATATTTATCAAACTGAGGACGTCCAGCTCGGCCAAAAATCTGCATCACGTCCAGGATGCCCAGATCGACCATAGTACCCCTCTTTGCATTGTAGATCTGTGTGCCCTATAGCAAACAAATACACACAGAATCTCCTGTTAGTGAGAGAGAGAGAGAGAGAGAGAGAGAGAGAGAGAGAGAGAGAGAGAGAGAGAGAGAGAGAGAGAGAGATCTGCCTGGATTTGTTTTAAAAATATTTCAGTTGGGTTAAATTCAGTGATAATTTTTACCTTAATGATGACTGCATGAGCGGGCAGGTTGACACCCCAAGCTAGAGTGGCTGTGCACACCAGGACCTTAAGGTAGCCTCTGGAGAACATATTCTCCATGAGAGTCCGGTCCTGCCTCAGCATCCCAGCATGGTGGATCCCAAATCCTTCTGGAAACATCTCCTTCATCTGTTTATTCCGTGAGCGCTGCACCTGTACAGTTCACAATCAAACTTATCCAGGTGGAGTAAACTGGCTATGTTGCCATGTATCTCACAAACACATTATAAACCCTTACATTCATTCATTCATTCATTTTCTACCGCTTATCCAAACTATTCTCGGGTCACGGGGAGCCTGTGCCTATCTCAGGCGTCATCAGGCATCAAGGCAGGATACACCCTGGACAGAGTGCCAACCCATCGCAGGGCACACACACTCTCATTCACTCACGCAATCACACACTACGGACAATTTTTCCAGAGATGCCAATCGACCTACCATGCATGTCTTTGGACCAGGGAGGAAACCGGAGTACCAGGAGGAAACACACATAAGGCGGAGGCGGGAATCGAACCCCCAACCCTGGAGGTGTGAGGCAAACGTGCTAACCACTAAGCCTGGACAGGGCATGGACAGGGCAAAGTGTCAAAAAAAGTGTACGGAATCTGCTCATTTTAAAGTAACCTATTGGGATTGTTTTTTCCAGATGTTTTTGAAACACACAGCATACATTTCCACATCCAGAAGTAAGATCACCAATGCTGCTTGTAACATGTTCATGTGAACTAGTACCAAGGATCCACACACACAGGATGCATTAATGAGCGAGGTGATTGAGATGTGCGTTGTGTTGACTGGCAGCACGAGTCATGACCTCTGCAGACAGTAATGGCCTCTCCATCAAAAGGTTTTTATCTCCTTCTGCCTCACTCTAAATAGAGGTCAATGGCAACCAGGCCCCGTTGGCTTTCAAAGGAAAAAAAATGCAGACAGAAAATGTCTCTCCTTCTTCATCAGCTCACACACAGAATACCAAATAATACAGACCTGTAAGAGGACAATCAGGCTTCACTCGCGTGTCTGTGTGCATTCATGCACCTAGTGTGTGTCTCTGTGTTTCCCTCAGCCTCACCAAAATGTCCTCAATGTTCTGTGTGGCGTTGCTGCAACAGTTATTTCTCTCCCTCCTTTAATGAGGACTGTTTCCTATTCCTCAAGGAAATGGCCCTTCCTGATAATCAATGCACTGATCCACTCTCAATCAAAAAGCTGTCTGTAATGAGCTGCTCCTTGCCATTGGGGAGTCAAGCGTTTTATTTCTGCTTTTTAATGAAAGGTTCCACGGTGCCATTCACACCATTTTCTCTCCTGTAAAGCTCTGACCGCTAGCAGAGCGCCAATTGTTGCTTCTGTTTTTAGTTCGTTAATTAATTGCTAAATTGTAAGATGTTTATCCTGGTTACGGATTCTCCTTTACTGTTGTTGCTTACTTGTTGGACGTTTTGTTTTCTAACAAGTCTGTCTCTCAGGACCTGTTTATCTGCCTGTATCTTTATCCCCAGGCTCCTTCCTACAGCGTAACGAGAGTGCTTCATTCTGCTTTCAATTGGCCTTAGACACAGTCAAGGCACTGCAGAGAAGAACATAGCCAATGAACATAAACACAGTGGGACAATTGCAGCTCAGGAAAGCTCACCCCTAGTCCAACGGCACTCCTTCCTTTCAGATGTGCACATGTTATCAGGGAAAAACATACACCACTAATTATAGAAAAAAAAACCTCACAAATTATACATTTACTTAATTTTTCTGCTTTAAAAGCAGATAGACACACGCACACATCTCGTTCACACAGTCTTACAACTATCCAGTCAGCCGATCATGTGGCAGTGCAATGAGTATATGCAATTGATCATGCCATCGATATGTACAGCAGATGTGCTGGTTAATATTTAAGCATCTACGGTTTAACTGAATGGCACAAAAACATCTAGAGAGCAGCAGATCTGCAGACAGAAACACCTTTTTGATGAGAGGGGTGGAAAAAAGAATGTCTGGTTCAAGCTGATAGGAAAGCTACGGTGACTAAAGTACAACTACTTAACTATTCTTTCTGAACACGGTGAGCAGATAAGCATCTCAAGAACAGCAATGTGAGTGAGCACCGGCTCAGCCAAACAGCAGAAGTTAAAAAGAATTTAGCTTCAACAGCATGAATATATAGAGCCAACATGCCATATGTCAAGAGCTCAGGCTGGGAGGGGCAGTGTAATGGTGTGGGGAATGTTTTCTTGGCACACAATAGGCTCAATAATACTAATTGAGGGTTGTTTGGACACCACATGCTATCTGAGTAATGCCTGCTGATCAGATGTATCCCTTTTTGTTAACAATTTACACACTGTTCAACATCTATGTCAAGCATGACGATGTGCCATTTTCCAAAGCACAAGGTACTGTGCTCAGACTGACAACATGTTCAGGGTCCTCGATTGACCTGCCCAGTCACTAGCTCTGAATCCTATAGCGTACCACTGGGGTGTGTAAAAACAGGAGATTCACAGCATGAATGTGCAGCTGACAAATCTGCAGCAATTATTTGAGGTAATGGACCATAATCTCTAATGAATATTTCCAACACCTTGTGGAAGGAATATAAGGGGTTCCTATAATCTGGTGAGTGGAACATAGACATGAATAGGAGAAACAAGGATTTCCAGCATGCATCCATTTAATCAGAGACTTAAATAAGTGATTTGTGGCCTTATGCTAGTACAAATAGTTTACAGAATTAAATTAGTACAGCAAAAGAAACATAAATAAAACATTAGATATGTGGTGATGGGTCTCCTTGATCTATACTTATATTAAACAATGAATATTCATTATATGAAATTGTCTGTGTACAACATGTCTAATGCAAGAAAAGCCATCAATCAACACATTATTTAAAGCTTTGCTGAAGAGACCCACGCTGGCATGTCAGGTTTTTTTTTTTTTTTAGTTTTCTAGCCACTTCTCTCTTCAAAGCTGAATGTCTTTCAAAGCTAAAAAAAGGGGAAAATGAAAGGACTAATGTATATCGGTTTGTTTAGGCACATTCAACCCATGTCAAGCTGGTTCGCTCAAGTTGTCCATTATAAAATATGATGCGAATGTATGTGAGGAACACAAATCAGACACAGCATGAATCACCTTTTCTAAAGGAAAGAGGCTGAATGGGCATCAAAGTTAAATTGGGCCTAGTCTCAAAGCTCAAGCCTATTTTCTTATGTCTTATTGTTCCACAGAAAAGCAGGCATGCTAGCTAAGAAACTGCTTTTAATTCATTTGCATCAATGGTTGCCCTATCATAAACAATTTTTTGACTGTTTAGTCATCTGTATGCCAACCAGATTTTCATGAACAAAGATGAATAGCCTTTCTCTAAACACATTTTGTGTGCCAGAATTGTGGTAGAATGACATTACAAAGTGCACTGCAACATTATATACATTACCATACATTAGCATAATGCTCATACAAGGACATCAATTTTTGAATGAAATTTAAATTATAATTGCCATCTGTCTGTCTGTGAGGCTTTCTAGGTTGCTGTAAACATTAAGCTGGTATGGATAGGTAGAAGGCAGGGGCTGCACACTCTAATTGAAATGCTTAAGATAAGGTTTACTTTGAGGTGTCAGGGAGCATTAAGGCTATGTTATGGGATCCTCAGTTGAAGTGAGGCAGGGACAACCTCCTCTATTCACAGGCTGGATTCAAGGTGGCAGCGCATCAGCTCTGTGATCAAGCCTGATTACGGTTTGCCGTAGAGAGATCATCTCCCTATGCGTTACGCCGGGGCAGAACAGTCCGCAGCAGACACCGCTGATTACCTGTTCCACAGGATAGAGCGGAGACGACACCAACTACACACAGGGACACTACAAAGGCACAGAGCATATCTGGTGTTCGGCACCATCGAGGCGCAGCCTGCATCACAACAGCCTCCTTCAACAGCATCCTTCTGACTTCTAATCAATCTGAATAAAAGCATTCACACACCAAAGAACTCATCTCATTCTTAAATTGGAGGCGAGAAAGCAGTTCAGCACTGATTTGGGGACTGCTGATAGTCATAATATTTCTACTGATGGCTTGACAGAGTCATTAACATTGCATGAGAGGAGTGGGTGAGCATAAAGGGCTGCCATTCAATCTCTCTCTCTCTGTCTCTCTCTCTCTCGCTCACACACACACACACATGGTCTTTCTTTCAGGAGCTACATAATGTTGACTTTAATGTTCCAAGTATTTATATGCATGCTCCTTGTGGCTCATTTTTCTAGTTTCATCCTCAAAAAAACAAAAACAAAAAAATTTAAAATGCCTTCATAAACAATATAGACATGCTCAGACCACAGACATTGGACACAGATGTAAGACAGATCTGAAAAAGCTAAACTTTGTTAGCTGAGGTTACGACTAAAATTCTATGCTGGCCTTAAACCTGTTGAATTAAATACAGGAGTTGATGTAAAGACTTTGTTTGATCTGGTCTTGATCCTGACTCAGCCTTCGGCCCAATTTTGACTTGTATCTCTAACATTCGCTCTTTACTCGGGCTTGGCTAGTCCTGGTACTGTACTCGACAACTGATGTCTTGACTACAGCTCTGGTTCTTAGGAACAGAAAAAAAGCTACATAACATTTTTCAGTGTTTAAAAAGAACATTAGGGCAACTCACTGTCATTTCAGACTAATCCATTCTGGACAAGAATAGACCTCAACTAGATCCCAGGAAATCAGCAGTTTCTGAAATTCACAAACCAACCCAACTGGCACCAACCATGGCATAGTCCAAGTGCCAGAAAGCACATTTTTCTCCATTCTGATTTTTAATTCCTTAACCTGTATCTGCATGATGTTTTGCAATCAATGTGCTGCTGCCACATGATTGACTGATTAGATAACTGTAAAAAAAAAAACAAAAAAAAAAACAACAGGTGTACAGTTCAGGTTTCTCTAATAAAGTGACAGGTGAGTGTAAATATTAAAAAAATATATTTGATACTAATCACAAAACTATTCACACTCAGTTAGTTTAATAACAAAGCCTTGACAAGGTGAAGAGTGTGTGAATGAGTGTGTGTGAGTGAGTGAGTGCATGTGTGTGAGTGCGTGCGTGTGTGTGAGTGCGTGCGTGTGTGTTCATGTGTGTAAATGGGGAGATGTGAATGTACACCTGAATGTGAATTTTTTTGTGAGGAGTTTCTCACATTTGGGTCATGCTTTGGTCTATGGAAGCTGTAGAGACGAGAATGTATCTCACCTCGACAACAGCCGATAAAGACTCAGGTGGTGATGTAAAAATAGATGTAAAAAACTCCAGGCTATATAAATTAATGAGCTAAATCCTGTACTGCAGACCCGTCCCAGGCAGCGGGGGGCTGAGCGAATGGCCTGAAACTGACAGGCGTGTTTGAGTACAGAGCGACTTGTGCATCAGAGAGGAAGACTCTCAGCCTGTCGACAGCACCTGCCGTTTCCTCCATCCATTAAAAAATCTCCATCAGATCTCCACCCGAGCAGTCCAGAGAAGACAGCAGGCCCGGCTTTCATCCACATCAACGCGTGTTCATTACCGCAAAAAACAACAGTGACGAGATGCTGTTTCAAAAAGCCCATCCCTTTCTAGGGAAGAGTGAGTCACTACTGCTGGAAAGACATCTTCTAACTAGCTCACCCCAAAGCTGTCTCTCTGTATCAATCACATTTAACTACACAAAGAGAGACAGGAAAAAAAATACATCTAGACCTTTCTGATATAAACTGTCCTGTTTAGTTGTTCTGACTACTACAGCGTTGAACATAGCGTTCA
This sequence comes from Tachysurus fulvidraco, assembly GCF_022655615.1. Classification (NCBI taxonomy): domain Eukaryota; kingdom Metazoa; phylum Chordata; class Actinopteri; order Siluriformes; family Bagridae; genus Tachysurus; species Tachysurus fulvidraco. The sequence continues at coordinate 16,887,248 of NC_062520.1, read as the reverse complement.
CTACCAAACTGGCTGCAGAAACAGAATCTGAGCACTAGATGTCTCCTTTCCTCCATCTTTGGACAGATGAAAAGAAGGCTTGGACTGAGTGCATGAGTGAGTGAGTGCTGAGAGACATGACTGGGGCAGAGGGCTGAAAGCCAGGGCTTTAGTCCAGGAAGGCGACTGCTGAATTAGCGATCAGGAAGGCTACTGTAGAACAGGCAGGAAACACAGACTGGCTTTGAGCAGGGTTGCGGTCATGCTTGCCAGATCAGCCAGGTCCCTGAGTGAGGGGCAAATTGGGGGCAGGTTTTTTCAACCCCCTCCCAAATGTAGCACTCTTTTTCGGGCTTCATGCCCACAACACGCAGCGCAGGCTCATCCTCCCTGTCACCGGATCAATGACCCTGCTGTAAGCTGCATTTCTAGTGTAACCTACACACTCCTTTTTGCCAGAACAAGGTCCCTTTAACAGGCTTTAGTGATTCCAAACAGCTCAAGGGGGAGCAGGAGCATGTGCAGCACAGAGGAAACTTGTGTAGGGGGCAATTTTCACCTGCGACAAAATGTGGTCTGCTCTCGTACAGAGGATTCAATGCTCTACACAAAGCATGTAACTGCAGGCTACAGCGATGGTACGAACACCAGCCACAGCTCTGCTGCTTCACAACTACCTCATTCTGTCTTGCTACAGTATATAACTGCAGCCAAACTCCAGATATAAGCAGTGTTGTGGCATATGCAGTATGTTAGCGATAATAGGTCGCTGTGTGCTAAGGAGAATAAATGGGGTAGGAGTTGTGGCAGAGACTCGACCTGGAATCCCCATCCATCATTTCTATTTATAGACTCAAGTCCTTCAAGCGGCTCGTGCTCAGGATCCTGTACAGACTCCTGTCCGGCGCCGGGTGAAGAAATGAAACTACTCATCAAGCATGTGCACTTTGACTGTATATACTTATTTCTACACTTATACATTTATATTACTTTAAGTATGCTTTTTTCCTGTGTAAGCAGTAGAGAATGCAATGATGCAAAGCCCTCAGAGGAGCTTCAAGGATGCGTTTTTCTCTCCCCCCCAACCAAAGTTTAATCACGAACAGAAAATACAATTTCAAAATAAGAGTGTGGTTATTCATGCATTTCATGTTATGATAACTAGTGTCATGGTGGTAACTGGCTATGCTGTCTGGATGGGAGAGACAGCATTTTCCTCTGAGTGAGCTACGCTGTGCTATGATGCAGCATGGGCAACAGTCTGAGAAGATGCATTCGGCTGACTTTGTGTGTCTTCGGAGGTCTTAAACTTCCCCCTCCCTGGAAGACTGTGAAGAGATGACTGAGGGAAAGGAACTGGCAGGTAACAAAATCGTCTCAGTCTAATCACCTAATTGTTTTAGAAAGCTATTTTAAAAACATCTTCTCCATAATCTTTTACACAGTCAGTACTGAGCTGAAAAATAGAGCGCTCCTTCTGCGAGGAAGGGAAAAGTGCTGAGTTGGAGGAAAAAAGGTATAGTTCTGGTCAGCAAGGCCATGTTTTTTTCTGTTCCTTTTTATCTGTTGTGTATGATAACATGGTTTACACATCCCAGGAGTTTCAGGGTGGTCTGCACCCCTTACACAGAACAACACAGGCTGTAGCATGATTTAGAGCGAGGTGGGAGGGTGGTGTGGACACAAATGAGATGGGAACCGCTGGTATAAGAGGGGGGAAAACGAACAGGTAGACAGAGATAGATGAACGTGCATTTTAATCAGTATATTGAAAATGTCAGCAGTAAGGTAAATGTCTGATCATACACTGTGACTAACCGTGGCACTGTAACAATCCTAATTCAAACCTAATCAAGTGCATAAACAATAAATGCCAGTGCAGATAACACACCTAATACAAACAAATGCTGTCCTAGATACTGTCTGGAGCGGTAGTTCTTAAATCCTCTGTGGAGGAGAATAATTAGATAGACTTATTAATCAGACTATTTACTGTATTGGGGGCTGTGGGTTACCTGTTGTTTAAATATAGATATATTTCTCTTAGGCAACATCTTTCTCTTCCTTTCTCTCTATCTATCTCGCTCCCTCTCTCTCTCTATCTAGTCCTCTCTCTCTCCCCATCCCTCGTTTTAGCATGCACTTAAACGCCCATGCACATCCCCACTCAATTAGAAACTTTTGCTATTTAACAGAGAGTGCTCTGCATAGACAGCAGTGTGATAAACCGCCATTATTACTGCTATATCCCACTATCACTTATTCAAGTGAGTGCATTAAGATATTTAAGCCTGATTGACAGCCTCTTCAAGCTAAGTGATTGAACAAATTAATGAACAGCGTGAGGGAGATATGTAGTGGGCTCACTTCTAACTTTTAAAGCAGAATAAATAGGGCCAAATTATATAATTGACCTCACAGGTGCTGTATTTGTAGCGCCCGTGTATATAGAGGATTAAAAACAGATATAAATATTAATGCAGGGAAATATCGGAGGATAAGCTCTGCTCAGATAGGCTCAACCGTGAGATTGAGGCCAGCGTAGGCTGGAGTTATGAGTCGACCAAAGGGTTTAATCTGTCTCAACCTTTATACCTCTAGAGCAATCTTCTATAGCATGAAAAGCTTAATACGTCCACAGAAACACCTATAACCTAATACACATCTCACAGAATCACCTGGACCTAAATCATCACTTTCACTAATGTCGATCATAACCACAGCTTTCCCGAACGACGACGTGGCATATGACGACATATTTCAACAAACGTATACACGTATAAAGTTAGAAGTTAATCGTGTTTGTTGTAAGGAAAACCCTAACCTTGCTGCTCTGGCTCGGTGTTCAGTAGTAGAAATGAGAGCGATGAGATGCATTGCGTTTATTTATAACGGGCTCATATAAATAGAAAGCGGATTAGAGAAGACGCTGAAAGAAGCATTTATCTTGGCAAAGCCCCTGGGATCAAGGTAAAGGTTATTAAATGCATCACTCTGCCTTGTGCTGGGAGATTTAAATATAAAGTTAGTGTGTGACTCTCCCTCCTGAGAGAAACAACTCCACCCCTGAATAAGTATACATCCCAGATCTTATCTAACACACACACCACACCACAGAGAGAGAGAGAGATTCAGAATTATTGGCACCCTTTGTTTTAAAAGGTTAAGAGAGCATGTTTTTTGTGGTTAATTAGCTTCATCACACACACACACACACACACACACACACACACACACACACACACACACACACACACACACACACACACACACACACACACACACACACACAGAAAATTCGAACCTTTCATTAAAAGTGCCTTCTACTAAAGAAAACAAGAAATCAAGAAAACAAAACCCTTCTCGCAAAGATAATAATTATTGGCACCCCTGCCTTTCAGTGCTATTTCCTATAAGCAACATTACAGCAATGAAACTGGAAAACCCAGAACAACGAATCAGAGACTTTTCAATACAGAATCTCTCCAGATCCACCACAGTGCTCTCTTGTAGACTGTCATTCAGCTCACACTGCAGGATTTCTGTGGGGTTTACATCAAGAGTTAAAAGCTTGGTTCGTTTTGTTGCTTCTTGTAGGAGGTGGCACAGTTTTCATTTAACAGGCCGTTTGTAAGAAAAACAGCTTTACATCCTCACAGATCTTCCACCACACGCAAAAGTGGGGCTTGGGTTCTTTTCAATAGAACTATTCTTCATTAAATACAAAACCTTCAGTGTTTGCTGGCAAAAAGCTCTACTTTTGTCTCATATGAGCAGAGAACCTGGTTCCAGTTAAAGTTTCAATTGCATCCAGAAAACTCCAGGTGCTTCTGTTTGTAGGCTTTTTTTAATGTCTTTAGTGCAGTTTGTTGGCATAGACATGAGATCTAATTGTAGATTTGGAGATTTATTGACCTGAAAATGCTTCTGCAACACTCTAAAAATGATCCTTGGAAAAATGTTTGTTAAGCGTGGGAGCAAAGTACACATGTATCCTCTTCCAGGCAGCTTCACTACAGCTCTGGTTCTTTTAAACTTCTCAGGCATTGCACATTACTTTGGATCTGGTCATTGTCATTGGTGTTTCTGTCCTCATATTTGTGCAAAAAGTCCAAAACACTCCAGTGGAAAATCTACATCTAAACGTTTTAATATAAAGTTAAAGTATAAAACCTTCAGGTACATTTTGTCCAATATAGAGTCTAGGTGTGCTAATTAATTGTGACATTTGTTTATATTTCAGTTATTGGTTAAGCTGCTTACATTTCAGTGTGACTTTAATTACCACAATTCACATTCAGGTGTACATTCACATCTCGCCATTAACACACATGAACACACACACACTCGCACAGGCACACATGCACTCACACAGGCAGGCACACACTCACGGGCACACACACTCGTATGCACTGACACACTTACGCGCACACACACGCACGCATGCACACACGCACTCACACAGGCAGGCACACACTCACGGGCACACACACTCGCAAGCAATCACACGCACACACGCACGCACGCACACACGCACGCACTCACTCACACACACACGCGCGCACTCACACGCACGCACTCACTCACACACGCACGCACTCACACGCACTCACTCGCACTCACTCACTCACTCGCACGCTCGCGCACGCACGCGCTCGCTCGCACGCGCTCGCACGCGCTTGCACGCACGCACTCACTCACTCACTCGCACGCACACACTCACTCGCACGCAATCACTCGCACGCGCTCGCACGCACTCACTCGCATGCACGCACTCACTCACTCACTCACTCACTCACTCACTCACACGCACTCGCTCGCTCGCACTCACTCGCACGCACTCACTCACTCACTCGCACGCACTCACTCACTCACTCACTCACTCGCACGCACTCACTCACTCACTCGCTCGCACTCGCTCACGCACTCACGCACTCACGCACTCACGCACTCACTCGCTCGCTCGCTCGCTCACTCACTCACTCACTCACTCACTCACTCACTCACTCACTCACTCACTCACTCACTCACTCACTCACTCACTCACTCACTCACTCACTCACTCACTCACTCACTCACTCACTCACTCACTCACTCACTCACGCACGCACGCACGCACGCACGCACGCACGCACGCATGCCCGCACGCACACTCGCTCACTCACACAGACACCAGACTGGTCCTGTTTGGAGGCGTACTCATGTTGTCATGTTTGTCCAGTGAGCAGCATTAACCTAAAGAGAGCAGAACAGAAGTGAGAAGCTGCCTCTCCAGCTGCTTATTGATCCCCTCTGCCTGCGTGCAGTCAGGATGAGTCTAATACATCATGGGCCGCTTCTGCCTGCGCCTCCGTGGACAGATCCTAATGAAGCCAGAGCTCACTCTCTACTGCACAGCATCCCTCTCTCTCTCTCTCTCTCTCTCTGCTACCACCCAAGCCCAGCAAGTGCTGCAGGGGACAAATGCTACTCTTAATACAGACACACACACACACAGACACACAGACACACACACACACACACTCTCTTTCTCTCTCTTTCCCTCCAACCTTCTCACAGCTGCCACTCCTAAGCAACAGAGCCACATGTCTTTGCTCCTGATGGAGCACAACCGCGAGATGACAGATGGGGGGAACTGAAGAGAGAAGTCACATTTTACTTGTGGTTTCATTGAACAGTATGTTCTGTACTGGAGGGAAAACACTAGCAGCTTTTAGACACTTTTGACAAATCCTTTAATGCTCACTAGTGAGAACTTCAAGACAATTTTCAACAATGAGCTCCATATCCAATTATTTTTTTAAGTTAGATTTTAGGCTTTAAACAGACAAAGAGAACCGTCTGTAAAGATTTCTGCAGGCAGCGTGCGAGTCTCACTATTGTCCTGGATTGAGAGCAATGAAATCCTGCCGACATCTTAAAATGTACAAAAACACTGATGCTAATTCAGCTGGAAGCACAGCACTCATTCACTCAGTGTAACACGTAAATACTTCTAAATGAAACACAGCACCAGGCCACTTCACACTTGTTACAGTCATTTAGAAAGAATAAAGCTTTTAGAAGGTGTATATTTTTGGAACGATTGGAGTGACTGATGAAAATGAACCTTCAGGAAATTACACAGTCCATCTAAAGAAATAAAGGCTTTATGTAAGAAATAAAAAGCATCTAGTGCAAAAGGAACAGTAGCGGTGCACAGAGATCACACGGTAGCTCGAAGACCAACAGCCAGAGAGGTTTCTTGCTAATGCGGTCAGTAATGAATGCATAAGGCGTTTCGCTCTAAAGCCTTCTTGATTAACTCTGAATAAGCAAAGCACTTGTGCAGAAAGCCTGGCTCGCGGCAGCTGAAGTGGCGCATGGTCCATGATCCCGCTCACAGTAGGAGGGCATTCTGTTAGACTAAGCAGCTGGCCTCTACACCTGAGCTGAAGGTTGTGCCCTCAGCAGATTTCTAATTGTCTCTGTTCACTCTCTAATGCAGCGGTGTGGGAAGAGTTTAGCACAGCGTCTCCAGGCTTCATTTCCAACGAGGCCGCGACCACTTGGCCTCCCTCAGACTGTTTACCGCTCTCCCCCTGAGGAGTGGAGCTTGCGAAGGTGACTGACCTCAATTTCTCTCTCTTTCCTCTGCTTTAGAGCTCATGAATAAGTGTTCATAAATAACTTTTGCTCTGTTCCTCCACACCGAAGCTCTATAGAATCATGCCACGAGTTCACTACCGATCCCCGCAGAAAGAAAGAGAGAGAGAAAGCGCCCTAGCCATCGCCGGAGGGAGGCTATTACAAATTAAACCAACACTTCTCACTTTGCCTGACTGCTGTATACTCAGAATAGTGGACTATCTAGTCGGTCACAAGGTATATTGTTTACTTTCTGAAAAAAAGTGCTTTGTAGTTGGCATTTTGTGCCAAATTTCTTTTTTACCTTTAAAAATGGACACCCAAAAACCGTACTGTTACATGTCTGTTCATTCATTTTACACTGAGATAAGATGAGTGGTGTTGCTTACCTGCTTCTCACAATGGCCATAATCTGGTCCCTGATCTGGCTGGAAGAACGATGACTCTCCTCGGTTCTTGGCCATCTCAATCAGCGTCATGCACGTGCGCACGGTGGAGTTACGAGCATGAACAAAAACCATCACCTGAAATACACATACAGACAAAAACACAATACAAAAAGTTACACATCATGGTTTACCACCGGGGTCATGCAATTTAAAGTAAAGTTCACTCGAAATGTAGGTTTTGCTTAAAAATGTGCATAAAAAAAATCCAAGTAAGCTAAAATTGGATATTTCTGAAACACCTATAGGGAAATATAAACCTTATTAAAGTCATTTTGGAAATGTTTTTATTTACTGACTTTGACCAAGCTCATGGAAAATAAATAAAGTAATGAGCCAGTTTAATAAAAAGCTGTTGAAGCATTGGCTAGCTAGGTCTTATTTCCTCAAGCAGTGAGTGTAATATTTTGAGCAGTTTGGCTTACAAGTTACAGTATGTGAAAGTTAAATGGACTTAAATCTGATCGATGATCATACAGTGAAGTCAGACTGGAATTTGACTATGAACATATGATACGTTGCACAAAACATCTAACAGTATTTGCCTTAAAAGCATTAACAACATGAAGGGGAGTTTCATTATCTCAAAAGAGGAGTGGTTTAAGGTTTCAGTGGAGGTGTATTACCTCAGATACATCTAAATAAGTGAGTATTTGGATGGAAATGATCTATTTTCTTTTTATCACTACCCCAGGACAGAAGGCTGAAGAAATTGTTAAATGCTAGAGATTGTGAGGGAATCAGGCGTGAGCTACTGAAAGATATTTTGGTTTTTGCCCACTTTACATTACAAAGAGCATTAAATAAGAGCCAGTAAAAGTGCATAGTATAGGAATACTTTTGCACAATATATTTTTAGACTGCTCAGCGCTACAAATACACATTTGGGCTTTGATTAAGGAAAAAAAATAAACATGACTAGACATTGGTTGTTTCTGGACACCACTGCTTAAATATAAATATAACATATATATATATACGTATATATATATATATATATATATATATATATATATATATATATATATATATATATATATATATATATATATATATATATAAACTGCTTAAAAATAAATTTGGTTCATACAGTTTATAATCTATGGAAAAATATCCCATACATTTCCAGGATTACAGAATTTCACTTTATCTACAACGGAGTAAACCTGCTAGATCTTGGATAAAATTGATCATACAGAATTTGTGGACGTGAACAACGAATGATTCTCACAGTTTCTGCATTTTACAATAATCCTTTTCCACTTATTTTGTGGAAAACACAATATCTGTAATGTACCATTTAATCAGTAGATAGTTCTTCCAAAGATAAAATAAATAAATAAAACAACAGTTGACAACAAAGAAAGGAAAGGGTCGGCCTAAATTTCCCCATGTGGGTATGCTCATTATTATACTACTTATTAATGTCTATTTGTTTAAGGAAAATTATTACGTATCCACAACTCACTGTAATGTATACCTTTTTCATACCAAACCCTCTCGGTAAATAAACGTTTAACAAACCATCAAAATGGAGGGATAAACCAAACTGTGACGTGTGTGATTTTGACCGTGTCAGGATTGTTGGTGTCAGATGGGCTGGTCTGAGTATTTCTGTGACTGCTGATCTCTTGGTATTTACACACACAAAATCCTCGAAGGTTTACTCAGAAGGGCAGAATAAAGCAAAAACATCCAGTGAGCAGCGGTTGGAAAGATAGAAGATGGAAATGCCTTGTTGATAAGAAAGGCCAGAGGAAAATAAGCGAAAGGCTACTGTAACTCGGATTATCATTGTGTACAATCGCAGTGAGAAGAAAATCATCTCGGAATGCACAGCACATCAAACCGCAAGATGAACGGACTACGGCAGCAAAAAACCAGCTCGTGTTCCCACTTCTGTCAATGAAGAACTGAAACTGAGGCTGCAATGGGCACAAGCTCACCAAAACTCATCATTCATAAACTGGAAAAGACACCATACGTAGTCTGGTCTAATGTTTATGGAATTCTCCAGAGGCACATTGAACATTGAATCCGAAGGTAGTGTAACAGTGTAGGGACATTGTCCTGGCACACTATGGACCTGTCAACACCAATCATCACTTGAATGCAACAGCCTATTTGAGTATTGTGGCTGACTCTTCATGGCCACAAATTCATATCTTCTAAAGGCTACTTCCAGCATGATAATGCACCAGGTCACAAAACTAAACAGTTGTGAGAGTTTGCCTCTATCGATAGACTCAAAATAGAAAGTAATTCCTTCATGACAAAACTAGATCCATGACTCAGGTGATACTACAAAAGCCAGGGCTTTTTCTCCCTCTCTCCCTTTCTCTCTCTCTGTGTACAACTGAAGATGCCTGTATCCTGCAGTACGTCCATGGCCACAGGGGGACACAGCAGCGTACAGCAACATCTTTTGTGAAAGGACAAAGGAGTGTAATTTTTCTATTATACTCAGACTGCCCTTGCAAATCAGTCAATACCCTAGACAAAAACAATCAATAACAGAAATACAAGACAGTTATGAGATGGTAGCAAAAGACCTCTCTACCCCTCCTCTCCTGCCTTTTGCTTGTCCTTCGAGGACACAGTAATGTACTGACAGTAAGGAGAAAAGCATGGCCACAATGTACCTGCACTTCTCTGCCTCTTTGTGTGTGTTTCTCCTTGCACACATTCTTCATCTAGCTCTCTCAGAATGACACACACACACACACACACACACACACACACACACACACACACACACACACACACACACACACACACACACACACCTTTGCACTTTTCTCAACAACTGATACGGTTTGAGAAAAATATCACAGTCAGCTTTCTTTAACACATTCTAACTCACTCTGACCGTATCACTACTGAATTCCAGCCATGTTTGGATCCTTAAAGGAAATCAGGTCCCACATCTACAACTTCCACAACTAAATAATTACACATTTATGCAAAACACCATTTTGTCTTTAATCTAATGTGTCTAAAATACAAAAACTGGTAAATTATACCAGACAGACAGACAGACAGATAACTATCACATTTAAGACTAGGCATCTAATTCCCAATCCCCAATGTCTTTATACATGCGACATTGGGGTCTTTATATGGGATTAAGGGATTAGTCTGCATTTGTATCATTTCTGATGAAACATACAGACATCTTAATCTCTTTTTCAGCATCATGTTTAATGCTCATGCTCTGTTCACTTTGCAGGGGATTTCTCCTAGAGCAGGCCATTTCTATCTATTTTACAGAAGAACACTGAATCCTGAGTTTTGTTTTATATTCATCAGACCACCCATTCTGATATATTACATTAATATCAGATTAAAAAATACCTCAGTCAGGTCTGTGATTTATTTTTTATGCTTTGTTTTCCTTGTGTTCATTAGAGAAATCCAACCAAGCCATGTCACGTCAGGTTGTTAAACGTGTTTACTGCTGAATAATAAAATGGATCATTTGAACTATAAGAATATTCTTATTTGTAGACTAGGTGTACTGAACATGTTTGATCCACCAGATGTGAGCCACTGAATGTTTATGCTGCTATGAACTACTAGTGTTCAATTGTGCCATGTAGACCAAAAACCTGTGGGTGAATCTCTGATCAGTGGGAAAAAAAAAACAACAACCACCTGTTTCTTCAGGCCCTAATATATATAGTTAATAACTGCAAAGAGAAACCCAAACGTATTGATTAAAGATGATGGATGAAGTGTTATACCAAAAGTATCATGTGATGGATATTTGCAGAAAGGGGTAGCATGGTGGTGTAGTGAGAAATGTTGCCACTTCACAGCTTCAGGGTCTCCAGTTCACTCCTGAGCTCGAGTTACTGTCTGGGCGGCGTTTCCTTTCATGTCCTCCCTATGGGCCTCCTCCTGTCTGTATTGTAGGTGTACTGGCTATTTTAAATAGCCATATGAGTGTAAATACGTGTGTAAATGTGTGTATGCATGGTGTCCTGAGATGGACTGACATCCCACCCAGAGTGGATTCCTGCCTCATGCCCGGTGTTCCCAGGATAAGTTATGGCTCCATCCCAACTACTGAAGATGTATGAATGAATATCTGTAGAAAGGGTTGCAGACACTAAAGGTTTTATTGTTGAGTGAAAGTCTTCTGCACCACTGGTCAGACGGACATTGATAGTCATATACTATACAATCAGAAATTTGTGGACAACTGAAAATCACAGACATGTGTGCTTGTGTAAAACTCCGTTCCATACAGTATTTAGTCCTGCTGTTATAACAACCTCCACTCTTCTGGGAAGGCTTTCCACTAAAGACTTTGGAGCTTGACTGAATAGATTCACTCATTCAGACAGAAGAGTGTTTGTGAGGTCAGGTGACGATCCCAACGATGTTCAGGAAGATTGAACTCAGAGGCCAATCCAGTTCTTCTACATCAACCTGGAAAAACTGTCTTTATAAAGCTTTCTTTGTGCCCAGAGACACTGTCCTACAGGTTTGGACCTCTTAGTTCCGTTAAAGCAAATTCAATGTGATGCTACAGCTTCACAATCTTCAAAAATCTTTCTATACAATTCTTCTGTACAAGTTTTAAAGGCTCACAGAGTTGTACTGAACAGTGGTCCACATACATTTGGTCCAATGGTGCATTTAAGGAAAAGTAAGGTATATTCAGCAAACGGAAGTCTACAGAGAACCGTAAGAGTAGAACAGCATGAGCACTGGGAAAAAGGTAAGAAAATTCATGCTGATCCATCGCAGGGCACAAAGTTTGGGCCATAAAAGAAAACTGTCTGGAGCTGTGAGGCAACAAAACAACTCTGCCCACTGCACCATCCCGAACATAATGCGTTATATACAGTAACTATACAACTCCTATTATCAATAATGGCTAAAAACAATGTGACTCACCGTGTGACAGCAACGCCTCACTAAGTAAAAAAAAAAGAAAACAATTCAATAAAAAACTCAATGTCTCATCTCTTGTATTTTTTTTTGTGCTGAGGATGTCTTAGAGGAGGCGTTTGTTTACCTGCCTTTTCCGGCAAGCAGACTTAGCAATTTGGTGTTTATCACAATAATGAGGTCGTACAGATAATTGTCAGTTAATTAAACCATAATTGCTAATTTAAGGACAGCCTCCCAAAATAAGCAAATAATAAAAAAAAGAGACACATACTTGAACACCTGCCAGTGTGTTTTCTACCACCACCCAGAGCAATCTGCATTTCCTCACTGTGCCAGAAAGAAAGAGGGAGACAGAGAGAAACACTCACCTGAAGAGAGAACACTAAACAGCTGTCTGAACAAGCTGCTTTGTTAGTGCAACAATGTTTATTCATCACAAGACCTTCCAAACCGAAGCTTAGTGACAGTACGCTCCATGAGCATGAGCGATTCTGCCTGAAACGATATTTAATTCGTTTACAACCTTAAAAAATTCACATGAAGAAGGCTTCAGTTTCAGACTTCAGTAAACAAGAGTCTCGCCAAACAAATCTGTTGTTTTCTTTATCGCTGTCATTTCTAATACAAGCTGATATTTTCCTTCCAAGACTCAAAATGTCCCATCTAATGAATATAATTCAGGACATTAGACCCTCAAAGCACTCAAAGCTCGACAGAACAACTGTTTTAGTGCTAAGTGAAGGGGCAGTCGTCACCAGCCCACATACACGATCTGACACAGAGCTCTTATCTAAGCGCGGATGTATAGCTGAGGCACTGAGAGTGTGTGAGAGATAACAGATGTCTGGAGGAGCAGCTCAGTGGAAAGCTGACCCATACGACGCTCTCCATGCTTCATCGCTGCATAATCAGCAACACTACTCAGACCGTGTGTCCTTCATTTTGCATAGGATGATCTAATTAAATAAAAGTCACTGTACACTGTAATCAGGTCTGATAACCAAACAACAATATATGTAATTAAATTAGGTAGTAAGGCTTTATATTATTTTAAGGGCCGAATAAGTTCTTGTTTTCGGTCATTATTTTACCACAGTGTGGTTGAAAGCTCAAATCTGATTGGTCAGTAAGTCTGCAATATTTTTGTATTGCAGCACAGGATGTTCTGGGTGTATAATGACTAATAATAATATTAATGTGCTGGTTTCAATACCTGATTGTGTATATAGAAACAACCCATATACAGAGACTTGTAAGGCAGAGGGCAGAGGTGCCACACAATGTAAAACTTGGTTCTCTGGTTTCCATCCTGAGCATGTATTGTACTACGAGTGTTATCTCTGAATTATCCATTGTGTGTTTGTCTGTGTGTGTGTTTGTGTGTGTGCAAGAGTATGCCCTGTGATGAGTTGGCACCCATTCCATTGTGTGCCCTACTTTGTGCCCCAAGTCCCATATGATGGGTTTTGAGGATATGAGGTTTTTTGTGACCTTGTGTAGGATATGGAGCCCACAAAAGGAAGGATGGATGGATGGAGTAATGAATGGGGTAATGGAAGGGTGGATGGATGAAATGGTGGATGGATTGATGAAAGGAGTGATGGAAAGATGGACTGATGGAGTGATGGATGGAGTGAAAGAGTGATGAATTAAGTAATGGAAAAAGTGATGAATGGATGGAATGCTGGATGGATGGAGCGCTGGATGGAGTGCTGGATGGATAGATGGATCACAGTATCGTGTTACTCCTCACTGAATAAATATCTGTATTTCTACATGACTGGATCTGCACTAGAATGTAAAAAGGGCTAACAATAATCAATTATTAACGTGACAATGTGGAATAAATACAAAGAAATGTGAACATATCCCCTAAATTCAACTAATACTGTATATTAGTCTTAATTCTCCATGTAAGACCTTTAGGTTCTAGGAAGCATCAAGTGATCTAGAACCTTAAAATGAAATGCACTTAAACAAGTGATGGGGAATAATCAGGGATTTTCTTGCACACAAATCTGGAACACTGTAAAGAATGAATGAAGATATACTGAATTATATATCTAATGAAGATATAATAAGTTCTCATAATGTGATTATTCTAATAATAAATATTCATTGCTAATTGAAAGTTTTAAATAATTTCGATGCTTAAATAATTTTGCTTTCTCCTAGAAATAAATGCTTGGATTGCGCATTACATATCGATAGAACTGCAAGCTTGAAGCGAGGAAGAATATTATGTGTGTGTCTAAAATCTAATAAGGGGAAACACTGGGTGAACTTGCCTATATTCCAGCTATTTACACTTGCTGTTATTATATTGCAGTGAACCGGAAATTTTAGGATCATTTCCTTTAACTGTATGAAAGTTTCAAGCTCTGTGTCCTAATGAACTTCTCCCTCTCATATTCAGAATTAGACAGAACAAAAGAACACGGTCTACTTAACTTTTAGAAACCTGATATTTTTTGACTTGAACTCGTGATATTGTAAATACAAGGCACGGTTTCATGCGTCACCTTGGGGCTCTTTCAGGACACAAAAAGGCTACTCAAATACCATAATATGACGTGTAAATGTTAGCCAAACTTCTAAAGTAGCCTGGTTTTAATTAAATCGAGTTGGAAATTAAATCACAAGTGTGTTTTCACGAATGTCAAAAAAAAGGGGGATTTCATTAGAGACATCTGTTTAAACAATGCAATTTATCACTAAAATGTTGTGCGCTAATTAACAAGACAAACACGGTACAATTTTTTGTGGGCTAATATTAATATAATGTAAAATATATAATATAATGTAAACATATCTAATATAGAATATAATAGAATATAATATAATACAAGCTATATTTAATAAAGTATGGAGTGTAGCAGCTGATGATAATTCTGTTTGAAACTTAATGAATGAAAATGTGTATTATTCAGTTTCTCTTATTTGTGATACTACACTGAAGCTTCCACAGAGAATAGCTGCACAGTCACTAAGAAAATAATGAGTCTGGATCACAAATTGCTCCTCATTGTTCATATTGTGAGTTGCTTACAGTATGTTCTAGAGGGAGGTTTTTTTTCTTCTTTCCTGTATAATCCACAGAATCTGAGAGTGCAGATGGGCAGCTGTGACTAAACAAAGGAAGTCAAATCAAAATCATCTGGAGGGAAAAACTAAATAATTAAATGACGAAAGAAAAGAGCAAATACTTTGAAATGTGGGCGTTTCCCTTCCAAATGAAAGATCTAGTAAAGACTAGAGAGATCTAATAGAGATCTCTCGGACACAGTGCAGAAAGGCCATATATATTCTGCCGATATGGCATTTAGAGATTCGCCAACATCTCTGACACGGCGCAGAAATGCCATAGCGGCAGAAATGATTTAATTTGTCGCTATGGCATTTCTGCTCTGTGTCGGAGGTGTTTACATTTATATAACATAACATTTGTTACATCTGTAACATACAGATGTTAGTGCATCACTAATATGATCACGGTCACGGTCGTAATCCCTACACAATATAGCCTCAAATATCTTTAAAAAAAAATGTGTCATACCTAGCAACAGGGTTAGCGCCTTCTCTCTCAAAGGTTTTTGTATTTTTCTTGCTCAGAGTTGCTCTGAGATTTAGCTACGATTCCTTGTTAGAAAATTTGAGATCATTCTTAGAATCTTATATTAATAAATACGAGCCCTGGTGTCTATGCCAGGAGACTCGGGGCCCAAGGCAGGGTACACCCTGGACAGGATGCCAGTCTTTCACAGGGAACTCTCTGTTTTTTTCCCTACTCGTCTCTACAGCACTCCAACATTACGTCACTATATAAAGATTAAAAAAATTACATCTGATTTAACACAGAACAAATCCAGTAGTCCCTGGTTTGGTTGTGAGAATGAAAAGAGCTGGAGAGCAGCTCTGTACAGGAGCACCGGTATGCTGTCAGCTGTGTAAAACTGCAGCAGAATAAGGAGGTCAGATCACCTTGGTTTTAGCAATTCCCAAAAAGCCTGAGTGATGCAGGCTGATATAATGAACTGTGTCTTTACCCTGATGAAAAAGCCTAGAAGTCACAGAGAAATATTGGACTAACACGGTCTACTCAAGGACACTCAGTGCGCTGAAACACAACATAATACCAAAATAAGTCACTCACAGCAAGAAGCAAAACCAAATAGATAGATAACTCACGATCCCGACTAATAAGCATAAAATAAAATAATTAATAAATAAATAAATAAATAAAACAAAGCTTGGATTCCAAGTCAGCTATGCAGATAAACTTAAAAGCTTCTGTATTATCTCCTCTATCTTCCTAGGAGAAGACTTCCGCTGTGTAGAGGTCTCTATGATAAAAGTTAAAGGTGGACTTGAACACATGAATCTGATGAACCTAAATCTATCAGGTACACTACAGTACCCCTTTTTCTCAGAACAGCCAGTTCTTTGTGGCATAGATAAGAAGGGTAATTTGGTGCATTAAAGGGAAAGGACATGGACGCAGATAAACCATGTCATTCAAACCATACTTCTTTGGCACACAGTGTGTCCCGAGAAAATGCACTTAATTATAGCATCACCACCACCATCCTGAACTGTTGACACAAGGCATGTTGGGTCAATTGTGTCATGCTGCTGAAGCCAAATACTCCTACTGTCTGCATGACACAGGATGTGGTAGCTTAGTGATTAAGACCAACGATTAGAAGGTCATGAGTACAAATCCCAGGTCCACCAAGCATCCACCTTAATTACCAATTGCTCTGTTGTATATAAATGGGCTAAAAAAAAAAAAAAAAAAGAGCTGCTCTGGATAAGGCGTCTTCCAAATGTCGTAATGTAAAATCAAGATTCAGATCAAAGATTTATTTATTTTTTAATCTTCCACTGTCCAGTTTGGGTGAGTCTGTGCCCACTGTAGCCACTGATTCATGTTCTTAGCTGACAGAAGTGGAGTCCCGTATGGTCCTTTGCTATTGTTGCCCATCCACCTCAAGGATCAATTTGCTGTGCATTCTGAGATGCTTTTCTGCTCACCAAGGTTGTTAAAACCATGAGTTACCCTAGACTTGCAAAATATCCTGGATGACTTCACAGCTCAAAAAGTCAGTTAGAAAATCAGACTAAAACAGCTAACTTGCTCTCCAGCTAACAGCTAAGCACTTTCAAGATTCAAGAAACAAAATACATACTGCTTACTGTGCTCTTCTCGCCTCTCTTATTTCTTTCTTCTATTCGATTTAAAGAAAATAGCTAGAAAAAGGTCCAGGAACCTTTGCAACAAATGTTATTTAGTGGGTTGTTTTTATCATGTCGAAGCCTCGAGGGAGTAAAGGCTCAAGCTGTTACTGAAATCTTCCTGAAGCTTATTAATGCTCTGTCTGCCGGTCCAGGTCTCAACAGAGGAGCTAAAGGGGGTATTTCATAAAGAAAATTCCATCCATCATATGCCCAGATGAAATTAATATATGTCACCGGCAGTTCTGACAATTTAATATCAAGCTGAGAGAGTAGCTCCTCTCTATGGCGCTATGGCAGCATGCCTAGAAATCACAAATATACTGCAGATCCACATAACAGCCCCAGCTGCTTAAAGCAGAACTCAATCAGTGCCGTCTTTGGTAGGAAAGGAGAAAAAAACAAAAACAGAATAGATATACCCGTTTAGCGAGGCATCGTGAGCATGGCTGGAAAATTCAGTGCAATACTAATAGATTTTCCCACTTCACACAGGGTCATGACTGCCCTAATCAGAATACGTGTGAAAAAGCAGTTCAGCTGTGTATGAAGTGAAAATATGGACACTTTAAATGATCACTTGACCCAGGCTTAGAGGCTGAAATGTTTGCTTTATGTTACAGGTATAACATGGTTTGATGTTTTGGGGAAAATTGACAGAATTTTAAATAGTGTGTAGGAATCGGGTTAAGCACATCAAGTGTATTTTTAAAAGTTTGGGGGAGAAAAAACAGCTTTAAAAACATCCTGTATTTGAGTTGCCAAGAAAATTCTGCATTATGCAGAGAGACAGGGCTGCTCGGCAGGAAATACTGAAGCACAGGTTATCCAACTGCTCAAGTATGTTTTACATCATCATCCCCCAAAAAATAATGGCCAAGGACCTGTTTTTCTGTTAAAATTTCCAGCACGGCTTAAGCATCAGCATGCTGAAAATCTGACTTCTGATCATGATCGACGAACGTTAGGCGGATTACAGAGCTCTCAGCTGACAATAAAGCACGACACAGCACTAGCTAACAATAGCATGCTAGATAAAAGACAAGCCCTTGCTAAAGAAAAGAAAGAGTTTGTTCATTTATCTAGTACTCCTCTCTGAGTCATGAGATTAATCCTTAATGAGCAGCTCTCAATAACAGTTTGGGCAAAAGAGAGGAATCCCTAAGGCTTACATATTACAGATCTATGGGACAAACGCAAGGTTTACGAGCAAAATGTGGCCTGCCACCTTGTTTCGTTTGGGTCTGAGGAAACCTGATGATAATTTTGAAACTAGTACACTACTGCTTTTGCCTAGCACAATACTGCTTAATATTCTCACACTAGACTGACCTTACAGCAGGTCAGTAGCATAGTGTCGGCCCTCGTTCCCACTCAAGCCACTGTACAGATTGTGAAATGCCATCCCAGTGCTGAAATGCCCATTTAAATCAACACATCAGTCACGGTGCACATCAGTCTCGTGTCCAAATCATGAACTTTATCTCCCAGTGTAGGGCTGAGAAAACAAAAGCTGATGCAGGACAAGACAATAGAGACGGGAGACGTATGATCTGTACGATCTTGGGATATCTTGGAATTTTACTTTTCGTTCTTACCAGTATACTTATTATATGTAAAAGGAATATACTGTAGCTCATATAAACCATTGCATGATTATTCATTTTCAGAAGTAGACTAACCAGACAAACATAAATATATAAAATAGAATAAAATAGTGGAGTAGTCAACTACTTATCCATAGTTAAAACAAAAATCATATTCGGGGCTTAAAATATACTCTCAACTAACTCAGAATCCTGCATTTCCCAGCATAGTCTTCCATAATGTGAAGCTGACTACAAAATGTTTCATCTTGTGTAAAATATTACATTAAGACTGTTTTTGAACCATCTGTCTGCATCTCTTTTCCGTCTGTCTAGCTCGCTGCTTTTACCGTCATAGTGACGTGACGTAAGCATGACTATATATTAATAAAGCTTTATTAAATGATATGATTACAGCTCATGCAGCTGAAGAGTTTGTTAGTGTTTTGTGAGGTTATTCGTGTTAGAAACTAAGAAAAAATAATAATAAGCTTAACTACTTATAATAGCTAGTTTTATGGCAGAATTTGTGTCGGACACCATTGCTGAAAATGACAAACAAAAAATAACTTTAAAAAAAAAAAAAAAGAAAAAAAAAAAAGAAAGAAAAATCACATTAAACCTTTAGACTTGTTCTTCAATGCCAGCCTTGTATTTATTGAGTGTTGGTGGGCATAACGTGCTGTCCGTGTTGTGGGAAGTTTGAACTGTTCCACCAAACAGATGGCTGTAAATAAGCAGGCTGTACAGTAAGTGTAGTGCAGATTTTGTTAGACGCTGAGAAATTCATACGATCTCCTGCCCTGTCTCAACTTAGTCTCCCTAGCAATGAGGCTCACTTTACCTCCTTCATCGTTTCCCTTCACTTTTTATTTTTTATTTTTTAGACAATACAATTCAGGTAGCATTAATGCTAATTAAATGAATTAACTGCAACAGTGATCACTCTGTTGTGGGGCCATAGTGCTGGAAGCAAATGTTCATTACTTCATATTGGCAATCATTCCCTTTTAATAGCTCCAGGCCAAGAGTCAAGGATGCAATATGCAGTTTCAGAGTTATTAAGGATTTACGTGATGATGTGCTGATGCGTGCTCTGTGGCCAGAAGACTGTAATTCAAAAGTACTTTAATCCAATAACCTAAAGGACTAGACTTCCCTTTTTCATGAGTCCCTGCATAGAAATGAAGTGAGATTTTAAACATTCTTCATGTAAAACACTCACAGTTCGATTGTGGTGGTTGTGTTATCGCACGTTTTCATCACTACGGACTACTGAGCATTTTAAAAATTGAAAAATGATTGAGTATTGACTGTCATGCAAGCGGCTAATGTGCTAAGCGTCTGTGTGTGTGAGTGTGTGTGTGTGTGTGGAAGGGGACACAGGAAGCTCATTACTGTGAGCAGATGGGCAGAATAGGAGAGGGCTGAATTCACAGCTTTTCCTGTCCCTTTTGAGATTGCGAGTGTGGGAGATAAAAAAGACATAAGGGGCAAGCAGACATGCATTTACACAAGCAGGCAAATAACACACACACACACACACACACACACACACACACACACACACACACACACACACACACACACACACACACACACACACACACACACACACACACACACACACACACACACACACACAGCATTTTTAGGTTCATCTTTTTGTATTCCACAGTTATTAAGGATTAGCAGTATGGTATGTTAGCTGTTGTTCTGTCTGTTGAAGTGCATGATGAGGGATTCTAGTGATTAACACAAGTACTGTCAAGTGGCAGCGATGTTTGATCATAACTATTAAATAGGCAACAAAGAATCGATTCTCAAATGCATTTGCAGTTCTCTCCTGACTGACTGACTGCTACACTAAACATAACTGTTCCTGAGTCCACACGGTGCACAATTTGCCTGAAAGAACATTTTTAGAGATTCGACCTGAGATCAGTGTAGCACAGGTAATGGCAGCTAAATATGCACTAATAACAGTTCACTCCTCACAAACAGAAAACCTGCTTTCGTCCTCGCGACCGTGTCGCACATAAAGACCGTCCTTTTAACACGCTTACTACGGTTTATCTTTCTACTATACAGCTGTAGAAGAGTTATGATTTATAATCCCACTCTCCAGTGTCACCCAGAAGATGATGGGTTTCCTTTCGAGTCTGGGTGCTCTCGAGATTTCTATCTCAAGTCGTGCCAGAGTTTTTCCCGTGCCACTGTTGCCTCTGGTTTACTTATTATGAATCGTAATCTACAGCCAGATTTTGGCAAAGCTGCTTTGGGACAATGTCTACTAAAAGGAACAGGATATCTGTGTAAAATATATACTTAATTACTTCATTAACATATGAAAAGCTTCTTCATAAATGCAGTAAGATTGCACACCAAGTTTCTTTTAGACGAAAAAGTTTGAAAACACATTATGACAGAGTTATGTGAGGCACTGAACTGTGGGAGGTAACTACCGGTCTAGAGAGACTAAAAAGATAAAAGACAATTATTTCCATGTCAGACATGAGACACTAGAGCGCTTTATTTGGCTTTGAACAAAACAGTTTTATATTTCTACAACAGTAGCAAAGCCTCCTCTCTCAATTGAATACTAAATGCCGAGCTGAACTAAAGACCTAAGCTCGTCAAATAACATCGGTCAAGCGTGTGTGTGTGTGTGTGTGTGTATGTGTGTGTGTGTGTGTGTGTGGGGGGGGGGGGGGTGTCTGGGAAAACCTGTCAAATGTTGCTGTCACAGGCAGCCAAAAAACATAAAAAAGGTCAAATTTCTGTTTTTCTGCCTGTTACATTGTTTGACATTGTAAAAAAAAAAAAAAAATAGCATATCATTATCACTGACATAATTAACATAAAAACAACTATATTTTAGCAAACTAATGTGGATTTTTTTCTAAATGTACACTTCAATATTGCCTAGGCTCTTTCTGCAACGATGGCAGTGGGTAAGAAGCTAGTTTAAAAAGCACAGTGGAAAACATGTCTAAAACCCTGCTAGCTAAGTGTGATTTCCTCACAGAGTGAACTTCATGTGTAATGAAGCATAATGAAGACGAGCCTCAGTAACGTTTACGGTGTTCGGGAGACGTGATTTATAGAAATGAAATTTATTACATTTTATTCATTCATTTTCTACCGCTTATCCGAACTACCTCGGGTCACGGGGAGCCTGTGCCTATCTCAGGCGTCATCGGGCTTCAAGGCAGGATACACCCTGAACGGAGTGCCAACCCATCGCAGGGCACACACACACACACTCTCATTCACTCACACACACACACACTACGGACAATTTTCCAGAGATGCTAATCAACCTACCATGCATGTCTTTTCACCGAGGGGAGGAAACCGGAGTACCCGGAGGAAACCCCCGAGGCACGGGGAGAACATGCAAACTCCACACACACAAGGCGGAGGCGTGAATCAAACCCCCAACCCTGGAGGTGTGAGGCAAACGTGCTAACCACTAAGCCACCGTGCCCCCTTTATTACATTTTAAATTTAGCTAATTTATTCAACTGAGCAGTTGAAAGTTAGAGGGTTTTGCCTTATGAACCCAGCAGTGGCACCTTGGTGGTGCTTTTAACACATGACCTGCTGATCAGCAGTTCAACAACTTCACCTCTGAGATACAGGGGATGTGGTAGCCTGCTGGGTAAGATGTCTGACTACCGATCGGGAGGTTGTGAGTTTGAATCCCAGATCCACCAAACTGCCACCACTGAGCAAGATTATTAATCCTCAAACTGCTCAGTTGTATAAAATGAGATACAAGTCAAAATATAAGTCACTCTGGATAAGTGTGTCTGCCAAATGCTGTAAATGTAAACGGTGATGGCGCTTCCCAGACTTAATCAGCTCTATTTGTAATAAAATTCCGGTTGTGAATAAGAATAGAAATGTTACCTTCATAAATATACAGTAGGACATATATTGAAGTAAAAAAATTTCCCAGGCTAGTCAAGTTCTCTTTGTTTATTCAAATCTATATAGTGCGCAAGCACACTAGACAATATAGGATGAAGCATGCACCTTGGAAATAGAGTCATTATTTATGTTATCTGCTGAGTTCTCAAGCTGTCAGAATGACCACAACAAACACACTTCCTGTGTACTGCTGTTCTACAGAGATATGGACTACGTTTTAAGTCATCCCGTCACTCACTGACATAAATGTATGTGCACGCCGAATTGTTATGTTCTTCACGGGTCACCTGCTTTCAAACCGTAAACTAAATATCACGGCTTTATTGCAGCCCAGCGATCTTTTGACAACAATCAGCTTCTGATTGATTATAGTTTGGGAGGAAGAGAACTTTCAATAACTGACACGGTAGAGAAATCTGAGAAAACTAAAAATCTCGGATCAAGCAGGAGGAATAAGTGAGTGAGCAGCAATTATAATTCTCTGGGCTTGGATGTGGTATTTAAGAGTCTTTTAGTTTAGTGCTTTGTGCATCTCTGAAAGCGAGTAAGAGGCACGAGTCACAAACTGCCCTGGAGTGGAGAAGTCTGTGAGATGCTAAAGGAACAGGCTGAGCTGCTCTGGGTCTGATTTAATAAGTCATTATCAGTATTTTGGACTCTTGCTATGGACATATCCAGACTCCAGGGCTTTTTATTCTTTTTAAATGAAACTATATTAAGCTGCCAAGAAATGGACTTTGTGTTTTTTTTTCTATTCTCATCAGGGAAACTTGCATGAATACATGCAGTCCTTAGTACATGTGACTTTCAGGCTGTGGATAAATGATGGCATTAGGGGGAAACACACACACACACAATACCTGATATCCAGCTTTAATCTGCTTCAGTACTTTGTCGTAGCAAACCTCTTCCATGTCATGCAGCTGCTGAATCTGAACATCGGCACACAGAATACACAGATGAAGGCTTGCACTGTACTGTAAAATCTTTCAACCTTGATGACAATGATTTTATATATCATGCATTATATATATCGTTTCTCATACACCAATCTCACATAGCTTACATATCTCAAATTCCATCCATTCAATCAACTGTGTTAAGGTTATTGTTGTATTGGTTAAGGTTAATTATGTTATGTTAATGTTTTCTTGTTTTTTAACTGTCAAGCATTTTCCCCTTCATTTCATTTTCCCTAAATTTATATTTATATTTTTGCCAAGTAGAAGATGCTAGATTTTATTCACATTAATGAACTCCACCAACTTATTCTTTGGCACTTTCATGCATTATTCAAGCTAAGTCAAGACAAGAGCACAGCCCAAAACAATAATTCTGTTAGGTAAGGGGAATGTGGCAGGGCCTCCACAGTGTGTTAGATAATATCAGACAGTTCAATACACTTATGCAATTGTCAGTCATTGCAGAGTCCTATGTGGAGTGGTTCATTTGCTATATTTTTTGGTGTGTGTGTGTGTGTGTGTGTGTGTGTGTGTGTGTGTGTGTGTGTGTATTTGGGGGGGGGTGTTAGTCATAAATCTGAGTGGCATGTTTAGTTTGAGTTAAAAATTCTGAGCACCTATGCAAAGAGCGAAGGCTGGCTGCCTTGACATTGTGTTTCATTAGGGTGATGTGTAAAAAATAAATAAATAAATAAATAAATAAATAAATAAATAAATAAATAAAAAACAGCAACACTGTTACCTTGTTTGTAGTCTTAATTCCAACAAAGGTTTGTCCGAGGGGAACGGGACGGAAGCGGCCGTCGAAGTAGAACAGGCCGATGTACGGGTTCACATGCAGGAATGATGCCACGTCCAGGTAATTAGGCAGCGTAGCAGACAGGCCCAGGATGCGAATCATGCTCTGAGTTGACTCCACCTGCACAAATATACACAATGTAGCACCAGTCTTCCAATGGAAAGACAGATTTTCTGAAAACAGTGAGATTTACACTGCATTCAAATACAGACAGCTGAAGCAAGGAACAAGCTGTTACTCAGCATAGCCCAAGAATGATGAAATAGCCCATAGTTTTATTTTGACTGTTGAGTGTCTCATTACATGCTTTACATTACATTCAAATATCGTTCTATTTCATTACAGACCTAATTAGGAATATGAATACCAGATAATAAAGTCTAATAATAGTTAGAATTGATTGAGCCACTCACTTATCAACAAATGTATTTTATTCACGCACTGACTCGATAAAGCAAACAAGACCAGCACACGATGTTACATGAAGTAGAACATTCTGCATGTTAAATGCCCAGTAATGAATGAGTGAAAGAGAAAATAGACAGGCGTAGATATAAAAGAGGGAAAGGAGAGAAAGAGACAGTGTGTGTGGTGTACATATGACAGAGAGCGCTCTGTCCCTCCTGTTGTGTACTTGACAAAGGAGATTGGTTAGACTTTTAATATGATACACTAGCTGTCTTAGTAATCTAGAAATCTCACACCGAGACACTGCCTGCAGGTACAAGGCAAAGCTCTCAGATCTGGCACTATGAATGAGAAATAACACAATAAAACAGGCCACTGTAACAATACAACACAGACCATTTCCACTAGATTCGTCTTATCACTGCTGATCATCTACCTATCTGCCGAGAGCAGCGTCCACCTTTATCACCTCAAACGCAAATACCTTCAGTCTTGATCCGATTTCAAGCATCGGGTGCGTTTCCGAACGGATCTGAGGTGTAGTGCTTTTTTCTTCTGTGATGGACTGACAGTAGAAATCTTTATTAAGACAGCTGCACTGGGCAAGAGCAGACCGCAGACATGTCATGTTTTTAATTCTATTCAAGCCAATTCGCTAGCACTCAAATGCAATAAAATATTAATAATAAAAATGCCATCATTCAAGATCTATTTAATGTACTTCACCCTGGCACACAATGAAGGACACTTTTACAGATTGTCCTCTATTAAATAATAATAATAATAAAAAAAAAGTGTGGCATGTCTTCATAAACAAAAGCATTTTTGTTTTCTTTTCTGAAAGCATTTTTATGTCTGAAAGGAAGCAGTAATGATCCTCAGAGGAAATCTTGCCCCATGCTGAGGATTTGAAAAAAAGGGCAGGGTATAAAATAAAATATGCTTATTGCACGATTAACACTAATTGCCTGATAACCACTAATTTACATATTAATTATTCGTGCCGATCTGGCACGATCAACTTCTGCCAAACACAGACACTGTTGATAAGGTGTGCGAGTTCACTTTAAAACAGGACTTTGTAACTTTGGTCCTTCAAACTTGCCGAGATTGTTTTTTTCCTGGCCCTTCTCACAAACCTCGTGATTAGAAACGGGCAGTACGTATTCAAGGACTCTTCATAATATTACTAATTAAAGAGATTAGAGAGCAAAATGTCACTATCTGCTGTATATCACTTTCTCTTCAGTTGTAAACAGCAATGTGACTGTAATAGATTTAGCTATACGACTGGCAAGTAGCAGTTAGTGAGAAAAAGACATTATAACTGCCCAGAGTTGTAGCACTGGAAAGCACACTGACCACAGTGTAGTGCATCATGTAGTACTGCGCTGCATGCAGTCAGAGGAGACGCAGCAGAGAATGATTAGAATTATACAAACGCAGTTAAGAACATTAAGCAGCAGTATAAGTAATCTGAGTCACTGATGCAGAAATTAACTTTCAAATAACACCTACCACTTATTAACATTCATGGACCGTTTTCTCTGGAAAACCAACCATCTACATGAACTTTGCATGCTCGAGCCAAGCCCAAATGATTGGCAAAATAATTCATTTTTATAATATTTATAAAACATTTATATTGCATGTTGTCATGTTTGTCTTATCTTGTGGTTTTTAACAATGGTGCAGTTATTTGAATTAGTCAACTGACAATGCCAGATTGGCTATCATGGCAAAACATGATAGATGGGAGCAAAAAAAAAAAACTCCATTACATGGTACATTTACATCTCCAGGATTTGGCAGATGAGGTTATCCAGAGCATTTTACATTTTATATTATTTTAAACAAGTGAGCAATTATAGGTTAAACGCCTTGCTCAGGGACCAGCAGAGGCAGCTTGGTGGACCTGGGATTTGAACTTATGACCTAGGCTACCACATTCCCTATGATATGTAAATTCCCCAAAACAAATTAAAAAAAAAAAAATGAAATAAAAAACAAAAATGTCAAAAAGACCTATACTTGTAATTTCATTTCGGGGTTTTTATTTAGTCTAGATTTATTGAGGCTTTCGTTCACAGGGCCATATAGCTGACTGTATGTACAGTACAGTACATGTACAGTACAGTGTGGGCTAGCTGAAGGTTTGCTATTCAAGAAAACAGCACACAAGCAGCATGTCAAGACTATAGACTCTGAATGTAACATCTCAAGAAGAACACATGACTTCGGTATAATCAAGTCAAGAAAAAAAAATCTGATTCGAACTGGAACATTTTCTCCAGGTATACTCTGAGTATCTATTTCTGTGTCACCGAATGACTGGGGAACATTGGTAAAGTGCTGGGAAAAAAAGAGAGAGAAAAGTCTGAAAAGTTTGACATTATTTGCCCGAGTTATGAAATGTAAACCACTCCGACCAACTACTGCCCACACAGACAAAGCTGAGTTTTGCAGTTGGAAAAAAAACTAGAACAGATCATTAGACCAGTAGTTGAAAAACAACAAGCACTTTCTTCTTGGCCTGCTAGTGGAACAAGAAGGTAGGTGGGGCTCAGAAAGTGGCAAATATCGCAAAGCCTGTGACCGTTTCGGAGTGTGTATCCCGTGCTGGAGGAGTGGGCACGATGAATGACAGAATCCAGCAGCTTCAGCTAGAAGAGCCAAAATAAGTGCCATGCTTCACTGCCTCTAAAACAGATCCGCAGAAGATTGAGGTGCCACACTGATCTAAATGAATTCCAGCACAAAGAATCTTCTAGATTTTAAGATACTACACACATTTTACAATCAGGTTTGTTTTCTGCTCTTAAAGGTAAAAAAAAGCTGCTTATCACTTAGCGCAGTTTCCCCTCTCATCCATCTTTTATTGATAAGGCCACTCATTTTTCTTCTTCTGCAGGCAAAGATTTGCTTGATAAGCATGATCTCAATAATTCAGAGGTTTAAAAAAAAGGGTATCTGGGGTTTGGAGCTGATTCTGAGCTCACACACAGTGTAAAACATGGGAAGGACAATTTCTACAATGTCTCCATCATGCTTATAACATAACTAGATGTATGCTGATGGCCTGGAGAAAATAGCCAAACATGACAATAGGTTGGGTTTCAACCAAAATTGATTTTGTGGCCTAGAACATATGTTAACAACATTACTCTAAAAAACAACAACAACAAACAAAACGTATATATTTCATCAATCTAGAAATTAAAAGCTTTTATGAACTTTCTAAACCCACCTAGACATTCTGCAAGGATTTGTAGAGGGAAAGGGGGATTATGGAGTGGATAATATCTGTACATCATTGTCACCATAGTGACCGTGTTTCCTCACACAAAGAAGAAATAAAAAAAAAAAGAAGAAAAATATGTCTTCCTTTTCCATTCGTTTGCTTGGCTAAATTCAAGTCTTAAAATATTAGGTCTAAATTTGCTCAACAGTTTACTGGATAACTGAATGTTCTTAACTTGCAACTATATATTATTCTGTTTCTCTAAAATTCAATACATATTATCTTAAAGCATACACTATATGGCCAAATGTTTGTGGACACCTGACCATCAAATCCATGCATGCTTACTGAACATCCCAGTCCAGATTTAGTCCTCCTTTGCGTATATAATAACCTCCATTCTTCTGGGAAGGTATTCCACTAGATTTTGAAACATGGCTGTAGGACATTTCTCATTCAGCCACTAGAACATTAGTAAGGACATCAATTTGTGCACTGTGGCACTGATATACTGGAGCATGTTTGGTCCCTTAATTCCAATGAAGGGAAATCTACATTTCACAGCAACCAAAGACATTTTAGACATTTTAGACTGTGTACCTCCTACTTTGTGGCAGCAGTTTGGGCCCACAAATGGATGTGATGAAACCTTTGCCCATATAGTGTAAGTTATGCATAATGGCTTTATTAATTTAATTTATGGATTCATTTGGATGTCATCAAAATCTGGTCACTAGCTGCTTCTGTACAATTTTAAAGACTGATATCACTGCTATACTTTGCCCTCCAAAAGTAAATGCCAGATCTTGTGTTTCTGATATACACCTGATATACTACTGTTTATACTGTGTGTGTGTGTGTGTGTGTGTGTGTGTGTGTGTGTGTGTGTGTGTGTGTGTGTGTATATATATACACACACACATACATATATACGCACACACACACAATTAAAAAAATAATAAGAATAATAAATAAATACATTTAAAAATTAAAAATTCTGCTTTCATTTCCAAATGTTTACATCGCAACATAAATATGTAAAGTATTAAATGGAACCTTATGAACAGTGATTATTTAAAGAATGAATAGCTCTGAATGTCTACTCTATCGGCCCTTGTTTCCACCTATAAAGACTGTATTTGTTGGTTAAAAAGGATGAACTGTCACAAAACCCAGCGAGCTGTGTTTGTGAGTAAAAAAAGCCATTCTAAAGCTGTGAAAAAAGGGAAAAAGTCTCTGTCCTGAAAATGAATGAAATCACTGGTCTACTAACAAGCAGAGATGATACAGGTCTGGAAAGGAAAAATAAACACAGCAACTGATGACAGAAATATAGCAAAAGCAGTGAAGAAAAAAAAACAACAACAGTTAGGAGCATCACCAACAGCCATTACAGGGAAGGGGTAAAGATATCACAATCCACTATAATCCATACCAGAAGATGCGAACAGCAGTATAAATCAAATGGGCAGGTTGTAATTCACAAAGGAATGCAGAGATGAACCACAAAAGCCCTGGACCCAAGATCAACCTCTACCAAAGTGATTGTATGGCCAAAATGTGGATAAAGAAAGGATCTGCTCATCTGTCAAGCTTGTGTCATAGCTTGGACATGCATGGCTGCTTCTGGTAGAGGATCACTATTTGATGCGATTCATGATGGCAGCAGCAGAATGAATTCAGACGTCTACAGAAACATTCTGTCTGCCAATTAACAGAGAAATGCATCCAAACTAAATGCGAGGAACTTCATCATTCAGCAGGACGCCGATCCAAAACACACTGGCAACACAGCAGAGGAGTGAAAGTCAAACACTAGACCCATCTGAGCATACATTTTAACCCCTTGAAGAGGACACTGATGGGAGATTTGCTCATCAAAAAACTGGGTGATCTGTCACAGAAGCTTCTTTGTAGTTAACACATCCAGATGTAAATGGAAATGAAAGCTGAAATTCTCATATTTAAAACTTGATCTAAACACAAATGTCTTCAGTGTGGAGGTCTTGATGTTCTAGTACTTTGGAGGAGCTGCTAATTCAGGGTCAATAAAAAGCTAACTGTACAATCTCCAACAAAATAAAACACGCTTGTAAGCTCAACTGATTGTGTACACCACCGTTTATCTGTTTTAGAACCTCTATCAAGAGCTTTTGCTCGTCTGTTCACGTTCGTCTCTTTCATTCCCATTGTCCCCACCTGTTTATCTCGCCTTCTCTCTCATCACAACCCTCTGGAATCACAAAAGAATTGTTTTGTACTTTGAACAGAGGAAAAGGAAGGACACGGCTCTGCTGAGGAACCCAGTCGCCGAGAGGGCTGTCTCCTTCCACAATATCTCTTTAGCTCTTTTATTAATTTCCTCCTTGAGACTGACACCTGACTGCAGCTCGGCGGAACGGAACACGGATATGGGATATTCAGGAACGCAGGCTCACATCTCTCTGCCTGTCAGGATTTGCATAATCATACTAATATCCCAAACGGCCAGACTGATTCCTGTAAGGGGGCCTGCCAATCATCATCAGCGCAGCTCTGTCACTCACACAGCATAATCATGCAGCACAGAGTGCACAAACACACACACACACACACACACACACACACACACACACACACACACACACACAAGAACTATTCAGTAAACATGGTGTATAATAGAATCTCAAACTTATGATCTGATTCATAATATCAGTATCACAATAAAATCTCACGGGACAAATAAAAAACATTTATATATTATTATATATTTAACCAAACAGCTAACTACAAATATCAATGGTGTAATGAATGGGAGTTTTATATTGCATTGTAGGAATCGATACAAGGCTCGATTCAGTCCTTCTGCATATCGATTAATACGTTCCCCCAGAATGCAATAAACAATTCTCCCTCTGCAAAGTAACTTCCCCTTTATCTCATATTAGGAAAGCCTACAGACATTCAAAAAGTAACACGCGAAAAAAAGAGAAAGAAAGAAAGAAAGACAGACAACAGACCCCCCACCCGCACCCCGCACTCACACACACCTCTCTAAGAAAGCATTTCCCAGACACAGTGCAGGTTGCAGCAAATCATCTCTGCAACTGAAAAGTTCACAGCTGCAGATATGAGGTTATACAGACTGTTCATTCTAATGAACAATGCAGTATTCAAAAAGACTTCTGAGCTACAGAGAGCTTTGTGTCATGCCTACTTGAAGGTCATGCCTGCAGTGTTGCCAATGTCAAGGCTTTAAAGCTTAATGGAATTGTTTTGAAATAAGGGTGTGGGTGGTCAAATTAAGTCTATTATCGTGAACTCCGAAATAGAAAAAAAGTGCATCGCTTCTTCTCAAAGGCTGGATGTTTTTACCTGGAAAATTACAGGTGCATTTGCGAGATGTTTAAACAGTAGTTTTGCTCAGACCTGGCAACCCTGCACATCAGTGAAAGATTACACAAGGAGAAACTGTAAAGATGTATAATTAACAACTTTTTTCCCCCCACATTCTAATGCACAATGCTTGTTTTATTATATTCTTCTAAGAGTCTCGATGGATCAAACAAAAGGTCATTATTAATTTAGAACCGAATGATTTAATCAAGTGAAAATTAAAAGCTTCTATATATCAAGACACCAGTGCATTATATAAAATTCAGATTTTTGTGCATTGTTACACAACTCAAGCTAGCCAAAGCTTGGCAAAATGAAAGTGCTGGCAGTGTGAGTGCAGCATTACATAGATGGCATTCTGGATGCTCACCTGTCGCAGCGTCCTGGCCACCAGACTCTCCAAGACGGGTCCTCTATCCTCATGCAGCAGGTGCACTTCATCCAAGATAAGCAAGCGAACGATTTGGGACAGAGCCACGTCTCCAACACTTTTCCTTGTCACCACATCCCACTTCTCCGGAGTTGTCACCAACATCTGCAAGAGATAAGCAGAACGTCAATCAATCAAACGATGCTGACCGAGGTTTGGAGAGCAAGCTGGATCCTGTCCAGCAGAGCCTTCGCGCTATTGTTTCATTCTATCATATCAGCCGGATGACAGATTTGTATAGGGCTTTTGAGAAACTCCTTGAAGACTGCTACAAAGAAGCCTGAAGATAATCTTGTAATGTTGCCGGAAATGGCTTCTGAATCTGAGACGCACGAAAACCTCGTATCAGGAAGCAAATGAAGTACAATCGAGTTTTATCTCAAGAATTTAATCTACAGTGGTTTCACACCAATGTCACACATCTCAGGAAAGCCGAAGTATTTAACACCCATCTCCTACAGTTATTGCAAGGCAATTAAACAACATTTTAGGCAGAAAAGCACAACAATTCCTAATTTATAGCCCACGAGTTTGCCAACGTGTCAGAGTGTGTGGAAATCCCTGTTAAACACTTTCACTAAAAGCAGTTCATTAAATCCTCTCTAGTTTGCATTTAAATCAATCTGCCTGGCCATTAGAGACTGGCGCCGGAACAGAAAGTGCGCCTCTGCCGTTAATTAGACTGCCGCTAATCTAAATGGAAGCCCTGGCACCCAGGTAGCCGTGCCAAAGTGCTCACTTTAATTACAGTACAAAGCCAAAGAAAGAGAATGTATAGGACTTCATAAAGGCTAAGCATTGTTTTTATCCAGTAAACTGGCACTGAAGCACTTTGCCTGATGGAGTGCAAGTTTTTTTGGCATGAGGAAAAAACGCACACAGAACAATGAGGTAGACGCTCTGCTTTAATCCGAAAGTAATCGGCAAAACATTACAGCAGGGATGTTTTCTGGGGACTGGCCTGGAGAGGAAGGATGTGTAGTCCTGCTGAGGAGAGCTGCACAGGGGGGGTGGGGGGTGCGAGCAGTACACTTTTGATGTAGTTCACTCATAAGTCACTGGTCTGTGCTAGAAATGTAGGAGTTTGGGAGAGGAGTGGGGAGGAAAAAGAAAGTTTACTGTTATGGGAAAATATGTGGAGATTTAAGAAGGAGTGAAATGTTCTTGTCTTGTGTCTACTTCTACTTAAGTACAACTGATGAGTGACACCCGCTTCCCCAAGTGGCCTGTGGTTTCACGTTTTCATGTAGAAGGCATGCGAGCCAATGTGAGTATGTGTAAAGCTCTGTGTGGTCAGGTCTCCCCCAACACAACAACAACACAACATCTTTTAATTAATACTTCCTCTGTGAAGCTGCCACCACAACAAGAAACCTGCCACTCTGTTATCACGCAAATGCCAAATATTTACCCTGGGCTGGAGGAAGAAATGCACACACACACACACACACACACACACACACAGACACACACACAAGCACCTGACACTGCCAAATGCTTGCCCAGCCTGCCCACTGTTTCCATGGCAACCATAATCAGCCATTTAGAGTGGGCAGAGAAAGAGAGAGAGAGAGAAAAACAGGGAGTTGTTTTGCTGGTAGCAATGCACTGATGCTTCGTAAAGACAATGCATAAGCAAAAAGGAAAAACCCATTCAAATGACAGATTAACTGTCTTTGCGGGGAAAAAAGGGCTACAACATCAGAGAGAGATGGATCGCAGAAGAGGAAAGCAAAGAGAGGCAAGCAAAGCAACG
This sequence comes from Tachysurus fulvidraco, assembly GCF_022655615.1. Lineage (NCBI taxonomy): Eukaryota > Metazoa > Chordata > Actinopteri > Siluriformes > Bagridae > Tachysurus > Tachysurus fulvidraco. The sequence continues at coordinate 16,853,566 of NC_062520.1, read as the reverse complement.
TCTGAAACCTGAATTACACATCGCTATCTTGTAATCTTGTTTGTGTTTTGGGGGTATCCATGGCATTCACAAGGCAATCTCGAACAAGAGCTGCATGGTAATGCTTGCTTCATCACCAAAAGTCCTTTGTGGTTCCGAGCAAGCCACGCTTCAACCCTTTCACTCAGTTTAGCACTCATGGTACTAATCAAGCTATCAGATATATAAAGAATCCTCCACATCACAAATGGCAGCCATTCATTTCTTCACTGGCACGAGCCATCATTTCCATGACTTTTTCTCCAGCCATTGGAGGACATTTCCACACACACACACACACACACACACACACACACACACACACACACACACACACACACACACACACACACACACACACACACACACACACACACACACACACACACACACACACACACACACACACACTCCTCATTCCTGCAGCCTGACAGACAGCTCCTTACTGTTCAAAAGATTATAGTCTTCATTCAGTCAGCTTATGGTTTGTTGTATTTTGCTCACAGATAAAGCATTAAAGAATCAAACGACTCCCATGAGTTCACATGAAATGGGGGAGAAAGAACGAATCAATGCATTTAAAAAACAAAGGAAAAAAAAAAAAAACAGAACAAAAGAGTCAAGTGCAGTTCAGCTCAGAAGTGTTTCACCTCTGTCTCAACTTCAGTGAAGCGAATGTGGCCCAAGGCTTTCAAAAGTCAGTCTGGCAGCTGTTCAAACCACGCTCGATCCAGAGAGCAGCTACAGTCCTGGAGAGAGCTGCACTCTGAGCTGAACCTGTACACGAATGTGTTGCTTCCTGAGCCTGCAGGTCAAATATATATATAGACACACACGCATGCGCACACAACACGCACACAGGCACACACACACACACAGACACACTCACGTACGTGCGCGCACACAAACGTACGCACGCACACACGTACGCACGCACACAAACATACGTAAGCGCACACGTACACGTGCACACACGTACACGCACACGTACGCATGCAGACACACGTATGCGCTCGCACACGCACTCGCTCACGCACACAATCGCACATGTACTCACAATGCATACACACACAATCAGACATGTACGCACAATGCATATACATATACACACACACACACACACACACACACACACACACACACACACACACACACACACACACACACACACACACACACAGGTGGCAGGTGTGAGGCAGAGGAATTTCACTGTTTCCCCATCACATCAAATTTGATGTGAAAACCATGTCCAATTTCCTCCGCTGGAAAGGGCTGCAGCAAAGAGCACAGCTCTGCATGCTGCATGTGTCCTCCTTCTACACAGGGAAGCATTGTTTACTAGCTCCACAGAGCAGGTGGGGGAGGGAGGAGGGCTCAAGAGCAAAACAGTGGGAAAAAGAGACAGTAGGTTACTGTTCATGCCCTAACTCTGAGTCTCATTACAAACAGAGTGTATGAATACAGCAAGTGGAGAGGGAAAAAAAAAAAAATAGAAGAAGAAAAGGCAGGCAGGACAAGGTCAGCCTCCACTGACTCATAGCCTTGCTTCACTCACAGAATAATGGAAGCAAACAATATATCGCCTTTTGTTTTTCTTTCATCTAACAGTTATGAAGTACAGAAGATTTCCTCCTGTAGTAAAAGACACTGAGTCAAGAGAGCATCCTCTGCATTTTGATGCTCCGACACTGCACTGACATGGGACGTAACCTTTTCCATCTCGGATCTAATCTCGTTTTAAAGGATTCAAGATGAACGCTTGAGACTGACATCGATTTCTGCTGTCTCTCTTTCCATCTTTCATCACACTGTTGCTCTGTACATTGTTGATGATAGTTCAGCCAGGATCTTAAATAAATAAATAAATAAATAAATCACAATATAATATACACAATATACACAGTGAATATACTAATAGACCACTTCCACATGTATTTGTGCAGCATATTGTAATTTGACATTTTTGAAGGAAACCCCTTTCCCTCTGCCCTTGCTTCTTTTAAGACTTGATTATATTTCAATCTAATCTCACTGACAGCACAAACTCAGTCATCAAATAAGCAAGACATTTGTATCGCCACGTGTCCACTGTATGAGGCCTTTTACAGTAGAACAGTTTCTATGGTAACAAGAAAATGAGAAAAAAGGCTGAAATCCAAGTGCTGGAGAATGACAAGCTCTCAGGGTGAAAGAGAGAGCGTGCGCGAGAGAGAGAGAGTGTGTGTGTGTGTGTGTGTGTGTGTGTGTGTGTGAGAGAGTGAGAGAGAGAGAGAGTGTGAGTGAGAGAGAGAGAGAGAGAGAGAGAGATTGAGAGCGAGAGATATCGAGAGAGAGAGAGAGAGAGCGAGAGGGAGAGAGAGAGAGAGGTGGGGGTGAGATTGAGAGCGAGAGATGGAGATGGGGAAACAGAGACAAGGACAGATATATATTTTTAAAAAAAAACAGCAGAAGTGAAAGAAAGGACAGAGTCGATGGTGTTGTTAGGCTGTAACCTGCTACTTGTCCTCGACAGATGATCTCCACAGATCAATATCCAATGATCACCTTCATCAGCTCAATAAGGCATGACTCATTCCTGATGTCTCTGATGCCCTTCTGATTAACTAAGCAAAGCATGTGCATTCTGTTAGTCCACAACTAAAGCACATCATCTTTCTCTACACAAAAAAGCATATTTAGTACAATTGCCTTTTTCAGCTATCCATTAAAACAAGACAGATTAACATCCAAATTAACAGTTAAGTAACAACACAAGGCACAATATAAATACACAATTTGGGGCGGAACACAAACTACAACATACTCTTTTAAGTGCAATAAGAAATATTCTTAAGTTATTCTAACAGGCAACCTAAAGTGCACACACACACACACACGCATGCGCACATACATACGCATGCAAACGTGCATGCACACATACACACGTGTGCGCACACAAAAAATGAGCACCAACAGACACACGCGCACATACAAACGCATGCACACACACATATACATACATGCATGCACACATACACACGTGTACCCACGCACACAAAAAGATGAGCACACACAGACACACACACACAGACACACACAAGCAGCCCTGACAACCACAAAGAAGATAAATGAGTAGCCCTACTCTCTAAGGGGAGAAAGCAGGGCGGCTTAAACGTAAACATTTTCACAAATAAGATATCAAATCTCTCGCAGAAGGCATGAAATGATCCTCAAACTGTTTGCGCATGTGTGAGCGTTGACTGCTGCAGGAGAGCGAGAACAACCGTTTTTCCCCACCACTGTCTAATTCTAATTAAGGTCATGTGTAAAGTGTTTCTGCTTGCATTTTGACACTCATGTCTTGTCTTTCTTGTGTGTTTGTTAAATCATTTCAGCCAAAAGTGGCTTCCCTGATCACTGTAAGGATTAATATCAACTATAACTTTAGCCAAGTCAAACACACAATTTCACAGTCATGAAATCCAACAAGCTAGCTCCATTTCACTGACAGACAGGAAGTGTGCTGCATCCGTGCGAGCAGTAGCCAAAAGACCCGGCTTCCAAAGAGTGTGGGTTAACATAGGGGTCTAAATCACCTGTACAAACTGTCAGTCATATCAGATTCCTAGTTCAACTGGCTGATCAGAGTTTTTTTTAGTGGTCCAATTTGTTCTGTTGAGCTGTGATGTTAGAATACAGACATGAAGGTTGGCAGTCTGCTGACAGTGTTTAAAACACTCGTGAGAAGTGACTCAAAACCTTATCCTGCTTATTAAATAATGGGTCGTTTAGAGTAGCGTTAACGTCTTTTATCGTAACGGCTTAGAGAAAGTGGTAGAATTCAGTGGAAAGTTGAATTTTCACTAAATCTGTGACTAAAGATTTAGTGCTCTGTGCTCCACAAACACAGGCCTTCTCTTATGCATTTTCGCCTCTAGCGCCCCCTTGGGATTTTTACCAAACTCTGTTTTAAATAATGTCACGCTGTGTGGGGGCTTTGCAGAGTCACATCACAGAGAGGTGTGTGTGTGTGTGTGTGTGTGTGTAAGTGAGCAGCTCATGCCTGCCTATTTCCTGCTCTGCTTCCACAGGGCTCCTGTGAGCACTCTCCGGGGTACAGCACACACAGAGCACAGCTGCCAATTGCTCTGTATTCTCTCGGCTGCTCGTTGCAGAGGAGCCACCCTCATCCTTTACATGGCCTTTCACTGGGCCTGTCACCACTCAGCTATGCAGCTCGCGAACAAAGATAAGGGCTCGTTTCAGACTCTTCACTGCCACCCGTGATATATCAGTTCAGTGTGTGAGAATGCCTGAGCGAGCGAGCGAGCAATCAAAAGCCTGAGAGGCTCATCAGTTTTCATCTGCTTGCTTGAAAAAGTTGCTAAGATGGAATATATACGTGTGTGCGTGTATGTGTGTGTGTTATTATATACATACAGAACACAGTGTATGAATGAATGAATGAATGAATGAGAAGGAGGAGGAAAAGAAGGAGAAGAATATGAATACGAAGAATACAAAGAAGAAGAAGAAGAATATGAAGAAGAAGAAAAAGTAGAAAAAGTAGAAGAAGAAAGCACATGCACTCACAAACAAAAAACCTAGAAACAAATGGATCTTAAGTCCAATTTCCCAAAAAGAGATAAACTTAATGAAATCAAGTGCTGACATTTTATTATCTTATCTGGTTAAACATATGCAGTATGCCCTGTAATGCCCTGTACTTATAAACAAATACATTCTACATTATGTTAAATGACACTAAAGTGCAATACATTATATAGGACACATTTGTTGTTACAACAAGATTTTTTTTTCTTTCGGAAATGTACGGAGCTCCACTATATCTGATAAACCTGCGATCTCCTGAATATGTTAATTTAATAGTTTATTTGTCTGAACGTTGTCTGGTGTAACTCTGATATTGAATTTAAATTCATTGTATTTGAGTTTAAAATAATCTGACAATTCCAGTGTAATTACAATGCAGTCTGAAAGATTATTTCATACAAGATGTAAAAAAAAAAAAAAAAAAAAGGATGCAAGAAAAGAAATTCATCTTAACAGTCCATACAACCCAGGATATGATATCGCTGCATACAATACGTTACATTACAATAGGTGTTTCGGGCCTTTGTTCTGTCTTTAATACAGCCTTCTTAAAAAAAAAAATAAATAAATAAAAGCATAAAAGATCCCAGATTATGAAATGTACAGATTAATACCATGGAGCATTGCAGGTTTGTAAGAGAGATGTGTCTTTATGTCCTACTGAAAGCCCACCTGCAGTTTCCTAAGCAGCAGAAGGTGGATTAAAGCTAAAGCACATTCAGCAGTATACTCCAGTCAAGTCTGAGAGCTGATATCACCAAAACAAGACCAAAAACTATTAGAAATAAAATCCCCTTCAAGCAAAAAGCAAGATATTATAAAGATGTATCTGATGTAAGACAGGGCAAGATCCCCACCTAGAAGAAAGCTAGATCTATATGTCTGTATCTCTCACAGTCACTAATACCTCTTTATGACCATGGTACACAGAACATGCCACACACTGAACGACAGCAGAAGGTCGGCTCGGGTGTCGCTTCTCTCAGACAGGAACAGGAAGCTACAGTAGCTGGACACACACATCTTGCACTCTAAAAAATGATTCATTGGGTTAGTTTGTAAAACTTGAAAAACAATATTTTCAGCATAAAATAATTAAGTTTGTAATATGTACTTGTATTGGTGAGTTGATAACTCATTTTAATAAGTCTTTCAGAATTAAAATAAAGAATACTGTCTTAACTTAATTATATATGGATTTTGAACACACACTTTTACCTTCTCGTAACAACAGAAAAATATTAAGTTAGTGAAACTTGGATATCTAGTGAGCATCCTTTAGAAGTTGAGTAAAGGCGGAATTTGCCCGGACGTGTTTTTCTGCCAGAGAAGGACTACTAGGAGCCGGAGAAACAGGAGAATCAAGGCTATATAGGTAAGTTAATATTTTTGCTTTGTTTTAATCTCAGCAGCTACCAACTGCATGCACAAAAAATCGTTGACTTAAGTAAAGTTGTCCGCAGATTCACAGATTCGATTTTCCCGAGTCAATAACTCCTGAGCTAAACGCTACACCTCTTTTCTCTCATAGTAATGTAGTGAGGCGGCTACAACCGCGTTTTCCTCAAAATCAGCTTTCCTCCACGGTGGACAAAATACATATAAACCTAAATATGAAACAAAATGAATGCGGCAAACGTTACTTAAGTAAATCGTTGTTGTCACACACTAAACTGAAAAGACAGTTTGAGCTAAGCTAATTCATCGATTCTAAAGATAATAGACGTTTAGCTAGCTAGTGTGTTCAAAATAGGCATTATGTTTTGTTTTACAGTGGCAGCTAAATGATGTTAATTGATATCGAACATGTTTAGTTTCGTCCGAATTTAAAGTTTACACTGGGTTGATTAAGACTTACACACACACACATATGCATACATGCATATTCATACCTGCATACATACACACACACACACACACACACACACACACACACACACACACATATACAGTATGTATACATACATACATACATACATACATACATACATACACATACATACATACATAAACCTGTAACAAGTTAAATAGTTAACTAATAAGCAAGTTAATTTAAGCACAATACCTAACATGACAATGTGTGTGCACGCCATCTTTATCTGCTGTGACGTTTTAACAGTTGATCCATCTTGTAACCTTGTAAACCTTGAGCTTTTTGTAAATTTGCTATTACAACATTTGAGTTTTTATTTTTCTCTCATATACTGTACAATCTGCAGCATTATGTTTGATGGTTAGGCAGCTGACACATTTCTTTAAGTTTGCAATTTTTCATGTGTAGTAAGTTTTAACTCCTAAGATTTAACTCCTGTGTCTAATGTCCTGTTCCTTTCCTTGACTTAAAACACTGACATTGATTTTGATCTACTTAGGATGATGAGGTGCCACAAATTTTGACCCAGCCAACGCCAGTATTATTATTGAGGGAACGGAAGTCCTGAATTCCTGGATGTATCCAGAGCCTGTGTCCTGCTAGGGCTGGTATATGCTCTCAACCTCAGCTACCCAAAGGAACTAAAAAATACTTTTGAGGTGTTTCAGAAAATAATTATTGAGCTGGATGGTCTGAAAGCTAGGCCGAAGGTAATGTCTTTAAACAGTAAACTGTTGTATTCCTGAAATGTGACATGTAAAAGTTTTGTTGTGCATACACATACAGAAGCTGTAATTTTGACAATTTTTTACATGAAGGTTACAGTGTTGTATTTGTTTGAGACTTTATGGCGGCTGTAGTTTATGTGATGAAGGTAAAATTAAAAAAAGGAAGAAAACTTTTAGTTTCAGCTAGGTGGACCCAATAAGCTGGCAATTGTGTCTGTTGTAGGAATTCATTTTCCACGTTCCCTGTGATTTATTGTTATTATTTTATTTTATTTTATTCTGATATGTACCTACCAGAAAAATACTTGATTCTTTACTTGAAAAAAATACTTTAGTCCTGGATAATTATCTTTTTGTCAAAGCATTGTTTTGTCAAAGCACTCTTCTTGTACATAAGTTGACATTGGTTTTATAATAAACCAGTTTCATCATAAAACTGGAATTGCTGTGTTATTTCTCCTGACTGAAGTGAAATAAGTTACTTGTACTCAAAAAAATTAAGGTAACAATTTGCATGGACATATCTAAGTAGAATGGAATCAAAATAAAGAAGTTAGAATAGCTTAAATTATGTAATTTAACCACTTAATATCACCAAAACTTTGAAATTAAAATTAAGTTGTTTCAACTTAATTAAGCTCTTAGAGGTTAAGTCAAATCATGTTGGTTGTACTAAACAAATTGGGTTAGTCTAACTATAAAAGGTACATGATATCTACTTAATAATGACTGAGTTGAAGCTACTTAAAAAGATGCATGCAAATTGTTACCTTAATTTTTTTAAGTTGAGCCAACGTTTTATTTTTTAGATTGTGGGGACCAAAAAAACCTTGCATGCTTTTTCAAATGTAGGGTATCTGCTGCAGTATGCAGACAGCAGGGTGACAGCATTACATGTCAGCAGCATAAATTTGTAACTGAAAGTTTATATAAGAAGCGTTTTAACATCCTTTATCCTTCAGAAGTACTTCACTTGCATAGCTGATGGGGTGATGAAGGACGCTTTTCTGAAAAGCCCTGTTTCTCTGAAAACCTTTACATCCATTACTTGTAGTCTGCAGTTACTTTCTGCCTTCTTCTTTAGCCACACACACACACAGACACACACAGACACACACAGACACACACAGACACACACTCTTATACATTCTACATTATGTTAAATGACACTAAAGCACATGCACACACACTTACACTTGATTAAATTAAACACTAGTCTAATTCTACACTTCTGTGCCAACATGGTCAAAGATCTTTCTTTATTTAGATGTTTCTTTATTTTGATGTGAACATTAACTGAAACGCTAACTTCTTTAGAATGAGCTGATTTTCTGCATTGTGCTGCTGCCACATGAATAGCCGATTAAACACACCTAGCACGTTTAACACACGTGTCTTTACATAAGATTTATAGTCACAAACAGGCAATATCATCTCTATGGATAAAAGTTTGCAGCCAACTGACTATCACACTCCTATGGCTATATCGCTATTTCTCACACCGATACTAGAATTAAAGCACACACTCTGTCTAGATCGTCTTTGTATTCTGTAGCTTAGACAGAGCAGAGAAAGATGGAGAGGCAATATTTGGTTGAGGCCCAGCATGTCTGTAAAGAACATGATTTTCTGGGTGCGGATTTAAAGAGCCCTCTTGATCATGAGAGTGTCTGAAGCCAAACGGATCTCTTTACCAGTCTTCTGTCTTCTCTTCTCAATGGAGCTTCACGCTGATGAAAACATCCATAATCTCAGCTACTCAGCACTTAAAACTCAGCCTGATGACACACACGTACACAATATCCCCTGTACAAACCCCCATACAATCATCTTTCTCTGACTCTCATTTAGCCAAAATAGTTCTGGGAATTGTCTGTTTATTCTGGGGTCAACTAATTCTCTAAATGATCTCCTAAACAGACTGGAAACCAATTTCTTAAAAAAAAAAAAGTTTCCAATATCCATTAAGAAAATAATCAGTAATCACTTCAAAAATCTAAAAAGAAAAGGAGACAGTCAAGTATTAAAGCCTCTACTGATGATGCAGAACTCTTTCCATGTCTCCCCTGTAGAAAACATCAGCAGGTGGCAGTGAGGCATCTGTTTCAGTCTTCTAAAATCAGGCTGGAAAAATCAGGTTTGCTGCTTGGTTTGAAGAACTGGAAGCTTTATTGCAACAACCTCTGCAAACGGAAGCTTTAAGTCCATGATTGTTAACTTGTTATTTGGGGATATATCTTAGACCACAGCACTGAACATCGTGGATTTAGTCCCCTTTTGCTGTTAGGTTACCTCCAGTCTTTCAATTCAATTTATTTGTATAGCGCATTTAACAATTCACATTGTCTCAAAGCAGCTTTACAGAAGTATAGAAACAGAATAAAAATGATCTCTAGGAAAAACGTCCTGAGATGATATGAGGAAGAAACCTTGAGAGGAACCAGACTTTTCCTCATTTGGGGGACACTGGACGGAAAATAATGTAAATGTCCTTTCTAACAGCTTGCTCATGAGAAACTCTTCTGAGGAAGATTTTCACTAGATTCGGTCACATGGCATCTGTGTCCATTGATCTGTGTCCATTCACAAGATTAGTGAAGTCAGCTATTGATGTTAGGTGAGGAGGTCTGGGGTGCAGTCAGTTCCAATTTATCCCAAAGGTGTTCAGAGGGGCTGAGGTTAGGGCTCTTTGTGGGCCACTCAAACTTTCATACCAACCCTGACTTCATGAAGCTCATTTAGAGCATGGGGGGCATTGTCATGCTGGAACATGTCTGGGGCTCTTCGATCCACTGAAGGGAAATTCTTAAAGCTACAGAATACAAATACATTCTAGACAATTTGGTGCTTTCAACTTTACAGGAACTTTTTGGAGAAAATGGACATGATGAGATGAACGTGATGGTAAGTGCTGTCCACTACCTTATAACCATGCAGTGAATATAGCCTATAGGTCAGTGGTCCCCAGCCTTTTTTTCACCGCGGACAGGTCAATGTTTGATCATTTTACCGCGGCCCGCTGGGGGTGGGGGGTGGCGGCTATACAATTAAATAAAAATTAATAATTTAAATTTAACACTACTGATTTAGCACTACAATGCTAAATCAATGAGAACCCAGAGCTTGTTTCTTTGCAACGAGACGGTTCCATCTGGGGTAATAGGAGACAATGACACCCGAAGTGTGTTGCTTATGTCCAGTTTATTCTGTTCTTTTGTTTTGGTTGCCGTCACTGCAGAAAACCCCGCTTCACACAGATAGCATGTCAGAAATGGTAATAAGGATTTAAGTGCTGTGGTGGCAATCTCAGGGTATTCCGCCATGACTTTAATCCAGAACACCGGCAGAGTTTCTAACTTTCTAACGACGTCTGTTCGTACTCATTTTTGCTAATTTGTGGGTTAAATTTGAGCAAACAGAATATACACGTACACCAAACATGAGAAAGTACCGGTGAACAGAGAGAAGAGCGATACACACCCTCTCTCTCCACCAAAGCTACAACGCCACTGCCGCTTGCAGCCGCTCAGCTCCAGACGTCACCTAAACCCGACCCGATATCACGATATTTTGCGCATGCGCTGTATTGGTGCGGCTTTAGGTGACATCTCTCAGCTCCCAGTTAACCTCTCGTCCATGGAAAGTCGCACAAACCCGAGAGAAATACACCACAATAAATAAAATGGAAATAATTTAATGTTCCTTGGGTGGCCCGGTACCATTTGGTCCACAGACCGGTACCAGTCCGCGGCCCGGGGGTTGGGGACCACTGCTATAGGTGACATCACCTTTAGCATCACCTTTAGCAGTCTATTATTAGCAGACTAATAATAAATGTATTAAAAGAATTAACATTTACCAAAGAAAATGGATAAGTCTTGATATGCTGAGGCTATCTGAAAGGACATGTTTATTTAGAATCTAAATGGTCTCAGGTGTGAGTGCTATGTAAATATGGCACAAAAAAGTCTTCAGCACACAGAATCTCCCTGTTTATTTTAAGAAGAAAATGGTGAATGAATGACTGTTTATAGCATACAGTAGTTGTTTTATGGCTGGATTAAAACCATTCTTTAATAAACATCAAATGTGTTCAGTTTCAATTCCACTTCCTAGCATGAAAATAGTTGCTACGGTTAGGGATTTAGTTAGCACATCATCATAACACATGGCAACCATTATTTTCAAGAATCAAACTTTTGGCTTACAAAATGAAAGCTCATCAGGTAAAGATGAAGAAAAAAAAAAGCTGCATATTTTACTGGAAACATGGGAGGTACAAATCAATGTGAGCTAATTAGCTAGCCAACATGCTATAAAGGGATTGTGGCCTCTTCGGGACCCGTTTCCTCTGGCGGAGCAAAAGTAAACAGACTATTTGGCCATAATGAATCTGAAATGTCACGGTGATATTATTTGTGATATTAATTTCTTGTTTATAGAGATGTATAAAAGCAAGATCGCATAAGTAAGTGTGCATACTGAATATCGGTACCGTGTAATTAAGTTCCTGCCGGCGATGGATCAAAAGTGTGCCGATAGTCAGTATTTTTGCATTCTTGCTCATGCAATATTGCTTAAATAATCAACTGTGCTGTGGTAATTGCTCTCCACTTCAAATCACACCGCTCTGATATTGATTCTTTTCCTACGATAGTATGTTCCTTTATGATTTATTCCATTTAGCTTTAGAGTTTTAGCTTCTATATCCTTATGCTGCCATTGTAGCATTTAAAAAAAGTGAATGTTAAAGGTGACGCTGGACTTCAATAAGCATAAAGACTAAACAGTTCTAGCAATCTAATACTTTGCCTGGAATATCTCATATAATGAGGCAATAAAGCTCAATATAAGTGATTCTAAATCATTATCAGTGAAGTAGAATATAAAAATATTTCCTTTTCTTGTCTATAGAGTAGCTTCCTGTGTGTTACCTGAGTGCGGAGAATTTCCCCTTTGGTCAGCTGCATGTCGCCTGTCAGCTCTTTGACAGCGATGCCCAGTGGCTCCAAGCGCTTACTGAAGTAATTAGTCATCTCAGCAGCTAAAGCCTTCATCGGAGCTACATATACTATCTATAGATAGAGACAAGAGGGAGAAAGAAAGACAGAATGATAAATGAATGAACATCATGGTATCATTTGTTTCTTGGCAACCAGCACAAAACATTTAGTACAATATGAAGTAGAGCAACAAGGCAGGGAAAGTTTAATGGTGATGTATGAAGATGGTCCTCGTCCTGCTCATCATCATCATGGAAAAGAGTGTGTCATAACATTACACCAGGTTTAAGGTCACAACTAGGGACAATCTTCGCAGATGCAAAAATTAAAAGGAAGTTTTTTTGTTTGTAATTCTGTATGCAATATATAACAAAAGCACACACCATAAGTGTAAATCACCATGGAAACACTGCAAAAAATTTACGTTTATTATAACTGCTTGTTATAATACTTAAGTATAATTGTAATAATGCTTATCATTTTATTGAAGCCTTTATTTTGTCACATATACATTACAGCACAATAAAATTCTTTCTTTACATATACTTTGGAGGCTGGGGTCAGAGTGCAGGGTTAGCTAGGATACAGTGCCCCTCGAGCATTGAGGTTTAAGGGCCTTGTTTAAGGGCCCAACAATGTCAGCTTGCAGTGCTGGGGATTGAACCCTGATACTCTAACAACCCAAAGCCTTAACCACTTGAGCCACAACTGCACATTAGTGGTTAACATGACCACAACATGCAGCCAACGATCTGTGCACTTCTGACTATCACACCCACATGTTCTTGTTGAAATAAACTCCATTAAAATCCACGGCCCATAATATGGACTTGGTCCCCCTTTTATTTCCCACTAGATTTTGGAATGTGGCTTTGGGGATTAGTGATCACTCAGCCACAAGAGCAGTAGTGAGATCAGGCTCTGATGTGGGGTGAGGAAACATGGTGTGCGGCTGTTGTTCCAGTTCATCCCACTGAGATACAGACCACTCGATTTCTCTACTTCACCTTGGGCAAACCGTGTCTTTATGGATACATCAAATACATCAGTCATAATTGTGTACCTTTAAATTTGTGATGATCAGGTGTCCACATACATTTGACTATATAGTGTGTCTGCAGTCTACATGTACAAAGAACACAACAATGTTTTGCATCGGGTCCTTTTAAACCTCATCAGCATTGTATCGTGGTTTAAATCCAGCCAAAACATGGCTTAGTTTTATTTTTGGCAGCAAACAGAAAAGATTCCTGATTGTTTCTATACAAGATAAAAAGCCCAACATAATTTCCCCACAGCATATAAACCAATCTATAACTGGTTTGATGGGGCTAAACCAATTCAGACAGGATGCATACATCCTCAGCATGTAAAACTAGACCAAAAGATATTTTTGAGAATGACATTTGTAGAAAAATCTGTTACATTGTCTGTATTTTTCCTTTGGTTATTACATGATGAAAGCGAGAGCGGCTAAGAGAGAAGTGGTGTACCGAACTGATTCACCTTGTCTTATTGTGTCTCAACATGATTGAGCTAATCAGGATTTCCCATGATGCTGTAAAGTTGGAGAGAAGGCGGATGGGAGCTATGGTGTGCTGTTTATTCAACACAATTCTCCTTTGGAGAGAAGAGAATGATGTTTGAGCTGTACGCAGGAACACAGGAACAGTATAATACCTTAAACTGGTCTTTACGGATGACTCCTCCTGGCTGCAGGTGCTGGCGGATCTCGTGCAGAACCGTGAGCATGGCGATGTTGGTCTTGCCTGCTCCGGTTGGAGCGCACACCAGCATGTTCTCGTTGGTGTTGTACGCTGTCTCAAAAACAATGGACTGGATCCTGTTTAGCCGTTTCATACCTTTAAACACCAGCTGTCCGATCTAAAACAGGAAGGAAGAGAGAAAGACAGACTGAAGGATGTGCAAATAAAACATATAAAACAAGTAAAGTAGAGAAGAAAAAGGACAAGCATCAAATTGTGAAATAATGTGATTTAATCATACAGCTATATTTATGTAAACACGGCCTGACTGTTTAAACTTTTAGATTTTATATTTATTTGGTCAGAAAATGTCTCTACAGTGTCTATTTCACAGGAAGCTTTTTTATTTATAAGTTTTTTTTTATTTGAGTAATCACTAGTCTCACTCTAGCTACTGTAGCAACCAAGTTTGTTAACCAAAACCTATATATATATATATATATGTATATAAAAGGATCTCAAAGTTTCGCTTCGCTTTTTCTTTGGCTGCCCACAGTCACTTAGCCAAAGAGAATGAGAGGCCATTGTTGCCTTCAGTGCGAAAATCTCTTTACACAGTAGCATATTGCAGGAGGCACTGTTAAAAATCAGTCTGCATGCAATTCTACTAATGTGACAAACGAAGTTCAGCATCACCTCACATTTCATCACGACGTGTAGAGCCAAGGCAGCACAGCCGATCACCACATCAAACTGCCAAAAACCTTCCACCCTTAAGTCAACACGCTTTATAAATCTGTTGTAAAATTCTTCCCAGATGGCAGACTTTTGTATATTTGACAGTCGAGATGATGGGTGAGATTTAGATCATTACAATTACAGGAACCTGTAATGACTAGAAACTCAATACTAACACAACATGGTAGGAAAATCTTTCAAGAAATAAAACCAGCAGTTGAAACCTCGAGCACGTAAAGAGTCACATACTGTATATTCATGACGCATACCAAGAGGCAAACATGGCTAAGAGGGCAGGGAGTAGGCTGATTTCTGACACTGAGGACAAATCAGTTACAGATGGCTACACTATATAAATATTCATTCATCGCAAGAGGAAACCCACGTAGACTCGAGGAGAACATGTAAAACTACACACACAAGGTCAACCTAAGGACCCCGAAGCTGTACGTCGGCACAGCATGCTCCGTCAGCACGCTGCTACAAAAACAAACACTCAGTTTGTTAATCTGATATAATCTGAAGGCCGTGTTGACTAATCATAATAGACGGCATGGTTCAACCAATCACTGACATTCAGTCAAAAACAGAAATTCTGTAGGGTCTGTTTAGGCTACAACTTTTCCCACTTTTAAACTTATTTATTCCACACTACACCAGCTGGAGGGCAGCTACATGTGCGAGGCACATACTGTATGGGGAGAGGGAGAAAGCAACAGGCCAAGATCTGCAGCAGCCAAAACACAAGTACCGCACCATGAGTCCAAGGCTAGTTAGACTTCTATCTGGATAGTATTGGCCGAGTCCATCAACTCTCCACTCCTATTCACCACAAACGTCGTCTCCAGTCTTGACTCGCAAACAAATCTCCTAAACGAGAAAACAACCTAGACTCTCAGTCCAAGTCATGTACAAGCCAAAGCAGCACTGGTGTACAATGCAATATGTCTACGCCTCATGTCAGACCAATTAAGCTCTAGCTGGTGTTTCTTTGTGTATCTCGTGGAAACACTCATTGGTGCAGTAAACGCCTCAGGGTCAAAAGTCCATCAAGTCTGTGGAGGAGGGTCAGCTCTGAGTGGTGTCAGGACCCATCAATCAAACTGCCTATGCTGACTGGCTTCACCATGACAATGCACCAAATATTACAGCCTTTAATCTCACAAGAAGTATGATATATATATATCTGTGAAAAAAAGCCTTTCAAGGAGGTACGTTTAAAGCCGCTGCTGAGAGGAAATATTTTTCGCTGCTCTGCTCCATGCTCCATAGAGTCTTGGAGTAGACTGAGACCAACAGTGACCCAGAGCAATAACGTTTGTAATTAATAACTCATCATCCCACCAGCGAAACCATCGGGACCTGTCTGTGCTTTTTCCTAGCAAAACTATAAAGAAACCCGCAAGACAGGCCGAACTTATTCTTTTTGAAGAGATTGTGTTAGGATGGAAGGTTACCGAATTTCAGTTTGTTCATTCCTTCATATATAAAAATAACGATGTAAACTACTAGCCAGCATTCATTCTCTCTCTCTCGCTCTGTCTCTCTCTCTCTCTCTTTCATACAGCTGGTCAGGAATGCCTACGGCTCAGAAGGCACTGTCATTTATTTAAGAATTCATTAAAAATATGTCTTTCCTTCGTTTCAGTCCAACGCTCATAAAAAGCAAGAAACTCTCTCTCTCGCTCTTTCTCTCTCTCTCTTGCAGAAACAGACACTGAAAGGCAAAAAAAAAGATTATGAATGCATCAAAGAGCAACATTATTAGTGTCCACTTATTCCAGAAAAGCTGCAGACACTTGTGAGGTGAGTAAATGAGGGAGTAGGGGAGACAAGCTGGGCCACAGAGGTGCAGTCTTTGGGGAAACCCTAACGTGGTCTGCTTTAACATTACTGAAGGAAGCATTTTCGTCTAGATAAACCTACTGTCAAGTGCTCATAATCACCTACAGCAGCCTGATAAGAATAATTATTGGGGGGGGAAGTACATCGTTTGCAGATCTCTTGCATTTAGATAACAATTATAGTCACTAATATGAACCTGAAGTGATATTGTTTAAAATCATCTAACTGGCAGAATGACTGATTTGTTTTAATATACTGTACATCAACTGCACTGACAAGTTTATATCATGATATTCAATTACACACATTTTTAACCATATTTCATTTCTCCATAAAAATGACCTCAATACAAAAAATTCAAAACAAACCCATATATGATGACAAATAAAAGTAGCTAATCGTTTATGACCATATAATTGCTGCTGTACATAAAAGAAGGACGTTCGGGTGTCTGTGGTAGCTGAGCTGCATAATAATCCTGCTTGAAACAAACTCCACCACCTGGACTGACACTGATGAGCTCCATCCAGGTATTAGGAGAAGGATCAGGTCTGACTCTACCCCATGGACTGGGGGATCTGGGATGGGGATTATTTAGAATTTAGCACACACTACTCTTTCTCCATTTATTATTTTGTCATTTTAGGCTCTTTGTGCTTTTTTATAAGTTAGGGGTGGACTGGCATTTAACGACTTCCGAATAAATATGAAGCAAACATTTACAGCAGCATTTAGCAGACGCCCTTATCCAGAGCGACTTACATTATCTCATTTTTATACAGCTGAGCAATTGAGGGTTAAGGGCCTTGCTCAGGGGCCCAACAGTGGCAGCTTGGTGGACCAGGGATCGAACTCACAGCCTTCCGATTGGTAGCCCAACACCTTAACCACTAGGCTACCACATGCCCCAAATCATAGCAAGAGAGATACTTAAACTTTTAGAAATCTGCCGTGACTTTTTAGCTTGTTCCAGCCTACAACCCCATTAACAGCTTTAATAAAAAACTAATAAAAGCTGCCCAGTGTCAGCAGATTGGCAGCAGGCGTGTCTGGATTTCTAAAACTGCTCTTGATATTAATGATATTAACAGCAGACATTCTTACTGTCCATCTCCGTAAACAAGTGACAAGTGCAAACCCGTGCACTTCTCCTAACAGCCTGGATCTACTAGCCTCTGTAGTCCCACCAATTATTTTACTTAACGGGGAGGTGCTCAAAGCACTGACTTATAAATATTCATCCTGGAATATGGCACACTCGTTCGCTTGCTTTCACTTCCTGCACAGCGTTGTGTCACCGTGCCGACCAAACAGCTGCACTCATTTTAACAGCCCACTTCGTTTTGATTTATCGACTTCGTCTGTTCGAAACAAAGCGTTGAGGTCCTCGCACTTCTTACATATGCAAATGCATGCAAATGTATGCATGCCCCAAATGTTCACCTTGAGGTAATGCAAGCATGTTGTAAATACTGACTTGCCACTGGTGAAGTATTTTCATGCAGGAACTTCAGCCTTGTATTATGTCATGATCTCAAAAAAAAAAAATGTTTCAGTTTCTGCTTTCCCGTCCCTCTGTTTTCTGTTCTTCCAAAACACATCTGTATTATCATGCTAATATATGCACACTATCCCTTAGAGAATAAAGACAAACTGGTTAAGGAGTGATGATCTCTAAAGTACAGATTATCTTTTTCCTCACACATATACAGTACTGTACCAAACCCTATCCATGTGAACTCTGTCCGCAGTGACACACATGCCTAAAGCAGCATTTCACTGCTTGACCCACACCAGGCTTGCACCGGCTGGTCACAAAGCTCACTAGGAGTCTGATCAGATGCCCTTGAGTGTTGTTGTGCTGATAACATTTATTTGCCCTTAAATTAAAAGCCAATACAATAATATGAGCAGGAATTCAATAGAAGCAATGACACAAATGTCATATTCCAGATTAAGTCTCCTTTTGCTGTTACTCTTCTGGGAAGGCTTTTATCTAGGTATTGGCTGTGGGGATTTGTGATCATCTAGTCACAAGAGTGTTGTGAGCTCAGCTAGTGATGTCTTGTACAGAATAGGATAGGATAGAATAGAATAGAAGCCTTTTTTTATTTTACTCACATATACATTACAGCGAAGTGAAATTCTTTTTTCGCATATACTTTGGAGGGTCAGTCATGATACAGCACCCTGCTCAAGGTCCCAACAGTGGCAGCTTGAAAGTGCTGGGGTTTGAACCACAGTCCTCTGATCAACAACCCAGGAATTTGTTGGGTCTATGTAGACCCATTCAGTTTCTTAGAACCATTAGTTCATCACAAGCTCTTGGTTGCTAAATTCCACTCAACTACTAACTTTTAGAAGTGTTATGAATTACATTTACATTATTTCCTGTCCAGTATCAGCCAAATGAGGATGAGGTTCCCTTCTGAATCTGGTCCCTCTTAAGGTTTCACCCTTATATCATCTCAGGGAGTTTTTCCTTGCCCCATCACCTCTAGCTTGCTCACTATGGATAGATGTTAGAGATCTATAATAACTTAATCTTAAATTTTAAAATTTATATTCTGTTTCTATACTTCTGTAAAGCTGCTTTGAGATAATGTGAATATTGTTAAAAGCTCTATACAGGTTTAGTCCACTTAGTGCAAGTAAGGGACAGCAAAACAACGATACAGACATACAGAATACAAATACAGCTGACATAATGATGTGCCTCCAAACTTGTGGTAAGAGATGGGGAAAACAAACACACAGTTGTGATGGTCAGGATATACAGAATATATCTACTGTGACTGTTCTGGTCATTTCGGTATGGCATATGGCATAAATAAGGCATAATATTTCCACACCCATTCATGTGCCCCTTAGTTCCAGTGAAAGGAACACACAATTGTGTGCTGCCAATAGCTTGGGACTGATGGTCAGATGTCCACTAACATTTGCCCAGACATTGTTTTATCCAGGTGGCAAAAGTTCATTACAAATGGAATTAGATGTGTAACTAATAACCCAAAAAAAGTGATTATACAATGATAATCCACTGATTAGCAGCCCCTACACACCTTGAAATAAACACTGGGGTCAGGGGTCACCATCAGAAAAATACTCTATGTTAAAACGTTCAAATGTTTTTAAATTCATAACAGCTAATTAGGACATTAATGGCCACAAGTCTCTCTGTTGTGTAGAACAGCTTGTATTGTGTTTCTCACAGCAGCGTTTTCACTCAACATGTGTTTAAACATGAGCTACTGTAACATTGTACTACATACACTTTGACAGGAAAGTGGCTTCCCACAGTCTCACACACACACACACACATGCACACACACAAACACACACACACACGCACACAGACAGACAGTCACACACACACACACACACACACCCAGACATACACACACACACAGATACACACAGACACAGACACACACACTAAACTAAAAATATTTTAAACACCTTTATTTGATCAAGTTGTAGCATATGTGATGTGACTAACTGTCCGAGCATGAAGCTGCAGGCTCCAATGACTGAATAACATCACAATCAATTCAACAGCGTGACCTGGACGAGGAATAAATATTAGCGTTTAATTTCTAAAATTTAGCTTTGTTATTTGGCACCTGCACTTGGCCTGATGCAAAATATCACAATACTTTAATGAGAAACCTCCAATCACTAGATAGATAGATAGATAGATAGATAGATAGATAGATAGATAGATAGATAGATAGATAGATAGATAGATAGATAGATAGATAGATAGATAGATAGATAGATAGATAGATAGATAGATATAAATAGACAGACAGACAGACAGACAGACAGACAGACAGACAGACAGACAGACAGACAGACAGAGACAAATAGATTTACATTTACCAGACCTGATTTGTGATGATCTCTCACTTGTGTAGGACTGATGAACAGGGCTTTTGTCAGACGGATCAACACATTAATGTGTAAAGGGCAACTTTTTTGTTAGACATGCTAGTAATGACACACCTGAAAGAAAAGACTGTGACTGTGTAACGTAAAAAAAAGAACGTTTTTTACATTACATTGCAGTGGGCAAAAAGAAGACTGAAAACTGATGCTACAACTTTAATCACAGTCATATCTATTTTTTTCCCCCAGCAACATCAGCCTGAAAGTAAGAGTTAGACACTTGGTCGTCTCGCCAAGGTAAACTGATTACAGCGTAAATATACACTCACTGTCCACTTTAATAGAAACACCTGCACTTCAATGCAGTTACCTAAATCAGTCAATCATGTGGCGGCAGCACGATGTATAAAATCCTACATATACTGGTCAGGAGCTTCAGTGCATGTTCACATCAAACAGAATTGGGGAAAAATGTGATCTCTTTGTTGTGTTGGTGGCAGATGGGCCAGTTTGAGGATTTCAGAAACTGTTGATCTCCTGGGACTTTCCCACACAACAGTCTCTAGAGTTTATAAAAGAGAAAAAAAAGCATCCTGTGAGTTACAGTTGTGTGTGGAAACACCATACTGATGAGTGGAGATAAGTGGAGAATGAGCAGACCAGTCAGATCTGGCCAGAAGTCATTAATAACTTAAATCAGCACTCTACCATCGTGGCAACCACATGAATGAGCTGTCGTATAGGGGTTCTTATTAAATTGGATGGTGAGTGCACAGTTCACAGTAGCGCTGCACAGGCCACTCACGTTCATCCACATCACCCTTGGCAAACCATGTCTTTATGCCGCTTGCTTTGTGCACACAGACACTGCAATGATGAAACAGCCTTGGGCCCCTGAGTATCAGGAAAGGGAAATCGTAAAGCTACAGTACATAAAAATATTCCAGACAATTATGTGCTTTCAGCTTTGTGGTATATAAGCACTCACTTAAGTGCACACAGGGCATTGTGCATTGATTTTTGATGGTGGTATCTGTATTTAATCAGTTTCCAATTCGATTCAAACTGAATCTAGGCTTGTAAACCCATGTAACCGGTTTTGGAGACTGCTGGATCGTTTTTTTCCCAGTTCAAATGGGTTTTTGTTACACCCCTAATATCAGTAGCTCCATTAATTATTCCAGAAATATTATTCTGATGCGAGTTTACATCTGAAGACCTAAATCAGTTCAGAGTGATGGTGAAGGTCAGGTAACAGACCCCAGTATCGCTGAACCAAGGGAGGAATTCAAATAGTCCTAGTTATTAGCACTAGCCATAGTACTCAAAATATTTGTGGAAATACAACAGATTTCATCCATCCACCCATCACTCCATCCCTCCCTCCCTCCATCCCCTGAGTATATATCAGACCTGAGACAAACACTGAAATAAGCTTGCAACATTCAAGTATTTACTTGAGGCACATTCATGTGAAACAACTTCCTATTTTTAATCCTTAAGCCTTTTCAATGAGAGCAAAAAACACACAAAAACCCCAAACACATTAACACTGTGCTAAATCCTGACCTAACAAATGACCACAATTTACTAGCAGTGGCATTGGGCCGCTATCATTTGGTGACCCATATAATGCTCACGTGTGTGTGTGCGTGTGTGTGTGTGTGTGTGAGAGAGAGAGAGTGTGTTACAAGGAGAACTTGAGGTTCCTTCTGGTCTTCTGTGAGTCCAACACAACCTGACAGTCTAATTAACAGTGTGGATGCTCAGCCATCGGGCCATATGTGCTTACTGGGGGAAGTGGGAATACACCATCAATTCACCAGTGACTTTAAACACACTAATTGGACCCTCATAGAGCCTAGCAGAGATTTTACAAGAATTCTCAAATACCCCAAACTCCTCAGTCTTTTTCCTCTAATTACCCTGGTTTTAGAACTGTGAACAAGAAGGAAAAACCCTGACACACACAACACACACACGCACACACACACACACGTGCGCGCGCACACACACACACACGTGCGCGCGCACACACACACACACACGTGCGCGCACACACACGTGCGCGCACACACACACACAAACGTGCGCGCACACACACAAACACGCGCGCGCACGCACACAAACACACACACCCTAAATGGATACCTATCTGAACAGAGTGTATATGGTGCAAAGGTTTGGTGAATTCGTGTATAAAACAGAGTGTGCACTTTCATGTATAAGCGGCTGCTAAATAATTAAATTTGGTAATAGAAAACTAAGAGATATAATTGTTGTCGTTTGCATGCTATCCTTTTAATTACTTTTTGGTTCCGTTTCATTCCATTTGAATTGACGACTTGATCAAGTTTTAATTGCCAGTTTTAGCAAACAGCTTATCTGCTTGCCTCAAGCCCACAGCACAAAATGACCTGCTTGAGTGATACGCACACAAACAAACACACAAAACAAATGCACACTTGTGCATAATTTAAACTGACTCCCTTTTTATTGAAACACACACACACTCAGACACATGAGGAGAAAAACATAGACCTACACAGCAGATGCGCCATATCTGACAAGCTGGGAGATGCAGATGCAGCAAACAGGAGGTCCATTCATTTCCCTTCAGCAGAACTGCAGGAAGCGAGTGAGAGAGGTAAAAAGCAGGGGGAAGAGAAGAGCAATTTATCACGCCATCGTCAGGCAATTGTCCAAGCAGAACCCAAATCCGAAGAACAACAACGCAGCAGTCTGAAGCCACCTAAGAATTAAGCATTATTGTCTATTAGCCTGCGATCCAAACCACTCACCTTCCCACTCAACAAAAAGCTGCATTTTACAGAAGGCAAAAAAAAAAAAAAAAAAAAAAAAAGCCATGTATCAAGATTATTAATTAACACCCTGGCTGTCAAGCTTGCCTTCAGAAAATGGCAGGAAAACAGCAAGGACAAAATGTAGCTCAAATGTGAAGACTGTCACCTTTTCTTCTGCTCAAAATGAAAGCTGCCAAAACAGCAGGACACTGTGGAGTTTCTTGATATTTAAATATGCATGAAAGTTGATGGCATTTAGCTGCTTCACACCAGCCAAACCCTACACGAAAATGGCACAGAGAGAAAGAAGGAAAAAAAAAATGGGGTTGAATATCTCCCGAAACTAAAGCTAGAACTGAAACAATTAGGGGAATAATTCACAGTGCACTCAAGCAACCCGTGAAAGAGAAAGCGTTTTCAAAGCTGAAGCATTCATGTGTGACTTCAGCCACGGAGAGCAATCATCCCAGCGTGACCCAGTGAGGACTCGAGATGGTGTAAACACAACCAGGTAAAAGCACTAGTAATGAGTCCGTATTAGATTACTCAGGAGTAGTAAATTAGTAGTAGTAGTAAATTAGAATACAAGATTAGCTGGAATCACAATCATATTTATCAGTAGTGGGCAAGAAAAAAAAAGCCATTGGTGATGGGTTATATCTCAATTTAGCACAGGATCACTTTACAGTTAGCATTAGTTACATTTACGTCAATTTGGCAGACCTGCTTATCCGGAGCGACTTAGGTTTTTAATCTCATTTGTTATACAACTGAGTAATTAGTGTAAAATGAAGTGTTAAAAGCCTTGCACAGGCACCCAGCAGTGGCAGCTTGGTGGACCTGGGATTTGAACTCACAACCTTCCGATTGGTAGTTTAACACCTTACATACTATCTACCACATCCAAGCATATGATATTGAATTTAATAACAGGTTGTTCTAAATAGTTATGTGATGGTAAGCGTGTAAATGTTTAAATGCTGCAGAATGAACTACACTCGCATTTTCAGGTCCCATGCAGTGGTTTGGGAAGTTTTTTCCTCTCGTCATGTGGAGGATAAAGTACACGGTTAAACATAGAAATGTGGAATGTTAAAGCATGTTAATATTGAATTTAAAGTGTCACTTTAGGGTTTTAAATACTGCACTTAACCTCAGGTTAATGTTGTTCTAAACCCCACTTTTATTCCTGGATCGAGGAATGTTTACATGGGACATTTAGAAGCAGGGTCAAAAGCAGGCTTTTCCTCAGGGTTATGATAGAATATAACTAGAACTAAATGCTTAGCAACATAAGCACAATCATTACATTACATTTAGGCCATTTGGCAGAGGCCCTTATCCATAGCGACTTATTTTTATCTCATACAACTAAGCAAATGAAGGTTAAGGGTTTCACACAGTGGTAGTTTTATGGTCCTGGGATTCGAACTAACATGCTTCCAATCACTAATGTAACCACTGAGCTATCACTTCTCTCAGAA
The DNA here is from genome assembly GCF_022655615.1 of Tachysurus fulvidraco. Classification (NCBI taxonomy): domain Eukaryota; kingdom Metazoa; phylum Chordata; class Actinopteri; order Siluriformes; family Bagridae; genus Tachysurus; species Tachysurus fulvidraco. The sequence continues at coordinate 16,828,883 of NC_062520.1, read as the reverse complement.
ACTGAATCCCCTCATATAACATTTAACAAAAACTGTTCAGAAGAGTCAGACGGCAAAACACCAAACATCACGAAAGTGGCGAAAAATATTAGCAACCTGTGAAAAATAACAAGCCGCACTCGGCCGAAGAACAGCAGACAGGAAAACGTGCGCCATTTTCATCCAATCATGACTGTTAATGTCGCAAATATGCAAATAAGAACGTTAACCCAGGGTTTAGGAATGTAGTGTGAAACGGTAGATTATGAACATCTAGGATGAATTGTAAACCCGAGTAAAGTATAAGCAATGTGAAATGTGAAACGAGATACACGCAGCGTTTACAATCGCCCAGAGTTACAGTAAAGCACTTTCTCCACCCAGAACACGACACATCCATACACTGCAGCACATAAAAACCTCATGTGCCATAAAGATTTGAATGTAATTTTATTATTAATTCCTTAAACTTACTCTACTAGTTACATTTAGGGCACCAGTACAGTAAGTCACTTTTCTAGATTAACTTGTAAGCTCAATTAATTTTTCATCCTGCTGACGAACTAACTGAGACTGTCCACTATCCTACTTACTAGGTAGCTAACTAACATAGCTCTCAAATCAACTCCTGTCATATCATCATACACTGATGTCTTAGGATACTCTAATCAGCTCCTTTTAAGAGATTGATCAAATGCAAGCAATATATATCTTTTTATTTCCCCTTTCAAGTATATAAATAATTAAAATGTCTGATTTAATTTCATGCACCAGTTTCATGCAAGTATCTAAACAACACAGGGCCCGATTCAAACAAAGGAACTGCTGCCAAAGCATCCTAAAAGAATCCAGTAACAAACATGCTGTTACTCAACTTGGATCATCTGGGAAGAGCTGCTTATTATTAAGTGGCTTCCTGCTACTTTTTAAGTCTAATGAGCTCGAAGTTTAAGCACTTCTCTATGTTATATTTCTTCTACAGTGTACTCTCAGTCAACAATGCACAGCTGGATCCCGCAGAGCAACAGTAAATCAAAATACCTCACATTTGACAAGTTATTTCTGTTCCTGGAGTAATTCATTCTCCTAACTGTAATGCTGAGCCGGTCAATTTTGCAGATATGCAGCTTACTAGCTGTAGCTTTCTGTACCATTAATCTCTGGCTTGCTTCTGCATTAGCTAGTGAGTCAGAAGGGGAAAAAAAAAATCAAACTGTTAAAGATGACACCAGTCTGATATCCAGTAATGGTATCAGGCAGATATCCGCAGAAAATGGTGAATCGGATATCAGGGGGAAAAATGAAAAGAGAAAAAAATGGCTCATTCTGAAACAAATCTACCTGAAATATCATAAAGTGCTTGGAGCACAATGCAACATAAAGCATCACAAAGTGAATCACAGGGAAATAGCAGGCAAAGCTTCAGACTAATGATGTCCTGAGGAAGATAAAAATAGTAGAAGGGAGGATGTCATATCTATTTTGGAATGTTTTCAGGACAATGACACTTAATCTCTAGGAAATATATAAGGTAAATAATGTTACGCATCGTGACTCAAGCTCTCCTCACTGTCAATCATGGTGACACTGTCAAACGTATGCAGCTGTGAACTCACGTATGCGGGTTTTCTCTGGGTGTGTTACACGATGCCGTGATGCGGCAGATCGAAATGGTGTCATGTGTTATGAAGGTGTTCACGTTCACCCTTCAAAGTAGCTGCTGAATGTAAGCTGGAATTGGTGAGCAAATTGAGGAAAAAAAATGAAGAATATGATTAAAAAAGAAAAAAAAAACAACACTTGGCTAGACCACCATGTCACTATATACCTATTACATAGCAGTAACAATGAGCTCTAAGTGGAGAGAAAATAACCGGCTACTTTGAACTAAAAGCATTCAAGATGGCGTATAATGCCTATAAAAACTCTACGGTTTATTAATGTTTCCAACAGTGTGCATGCTGAAAGATGTGGATAAAAGAACTCAGGAACTGACGAATATAATACACATCAGGATGGTATGATGCCACAAATACCATCATGCTGCTGTATTATCTATAGAAAGATCCCTATTAGCAACATACAGTTCTATAGAGCAATCACAAGGGATTGAGAAGAACAAGCTCTGTGATTATATCAAAGCAGTATGAGGGGGGAAAAAATGATCATAGAGTACATTACAGACTGGGTATTCAGGACCCTTCAATTTCATTCAGTTTTTGCAATTTATTTTTATATAGATTTTGTCTAAAATTGATTCTATTGACGTTTTGCCTTTAGGCTACACACAATAATCCATAACGATAAGCAAAAACAATTAATCTGGTTTTTTTTTTGGCTAATTCTCATTGAAATGATTAAAAAAATTATTCAGACACTTGGCTAAGTCACTCCAAATTGAGCACAGGTGCCTTCTGTTTGCTTTGATTATCTTGAGATGGCTCTAGATTTGGCCCGGAGTCCAGCTGAGGCAAATTCAACTGATTAGACATGATTTAGGAAGTCACACACCTGTTTGAACGAAGTCCCACAATTCACAGTGTACGTCAGTCCTAAAACCAGCCCGTGAAGTGCAAGGAACTCAGCATAGTGCTCTGTGATCAAATTGTGTTGAGATATAGATGTAGGCATGGGGATAATGCTTTAGCAGCCAAGCACAGTTTCACATCATTGTGAAACAGAAGAGGTTTGGAACCACCTGAGCTCATCCAAGAGCAGGCCATCTGACCAAACTCAGCAGCCAGGTTAAAAGGGCCTTGGGAACCTAATGACCACCCTAATGGAGCTTCAGAAGTCCTGTGCAAAGATGGGAAAACCTGCCAGAAGGGTATTCATTTCAGAAATACTCCATCGATCAGCCCTTTATGATAAAGTGGCTAGATGGAAGCCACTCCTAAGTAAAAAGTCATATGTCAGGCACTTAAAGGACTCTGGGAGATTGAGGAAATGGATTCTTTGGTCTGATGAGACAAAAAATGACCTCTTTGGGCAGAACTCCAAATGCTACATCTGGCAAATCCAGGTGCTGCTCATCGACTGGCTAATATATCCCTATGGTGAAGCAGGGTGGTGCCAACATCATGTTATAACTGTGCTTCTCAGTGGGAGTTATTGGGTGACTGGCTAGAAATGAAGGAAGAATGAATATACAGAGGTTCCTAAATTAAGCCTGCTCCAGAGTGCATACCTCAATATTTCACCTTTCTGCACCACCCTATAGCACACAGCTGCATCAACGCTGGCTTGACTTTGGAACAAGTCTTTGAATGTCCTTGAATGGCCAAGCCAAAGCCCAGAGACTGAAACTCCACAGAAGTGGTGGCAAGATCTATAGTGATATCTGAAGAAGAAGACAGTTCATAGACTATCCTAATTTAATCAGATTGAGCCTGAAAGGATCTGTCAGGAAGAATGGGACAAAGTGTCCACATTCAGGCATGAACAGATCGTAGAGATGGACCCAAGAAGCCTCAAAGCCAAATCTGCTTCTACAAAGTACAATGTACAAAAAAATGTGTCCGATTACTTTCTGAATCGACTGTTGTAATGCTTTCAGTTATATAACAAAATATGACTACAATATAGTCAAGTCAAGTAAAAAGTGGCAGCTGATGGTTCAGTACAAGAACTTTCGAACTAGAAAAGCACTTCGAGTACGTTTTTTTCCCAAGACAGTTCTGAAAATGTTAGTCTGGAGTCCTGTAGTAACTAACTCTGTTATTATGACAGATTTTGTTCACCACCTGGAGCATTTAGCTAGCTTCAATAAACTACAACAGTGAAAAAGATTTGATTTTAAACTTTAATATTTATTTAAAATATGTATAATAATGCAGGGTTACTCTATTTTTACAAAAGACATTTTACTTTGTTTTCTCCAAAATTTACATCCACTTCACCAGGATCATCAGCGTAAAGATTTCCCAGTATTCAAAGTGTAAAATCTCACTGTAGAGATTATTTGATCACCATTATAAAGCTGCGTTCACGTATGAAGTGTCCAGTAGTCATTTCTTCCACCGGTTGCCATAGTAACATTGTTTATCAATGAGTGGTGCAGCTAGAATTCCACTTGTAAATAATTTGTTTTTCTTGCTGCTAATATCAATCATTCTGATGGAGATTTGGCATTCGTTTAAAAAATAAAAAATAAAATTCAGCGGTGTATACTGTATACGCCTCGTGTCATGCAAGATGAAGGAAAAGCAGCGTGGATCTACGGATCACTTTACACTGTTCATTCCCATGCCAGAGTCGCTGCAGTAAGTCACTACATATTTGCATAAAGTTAAACTTTGTTGTGTCGCTTAAAAGGAATGATCTCATGATCTTTGTTGCTGTGAGAATGACACTTACAAATTTTTAACAGATGTCGGAATGTGTGGATATATTTAGTTTTTATTCTATTTAAGTGTGTTTAACTTCTCAAAGACAGAAAAGTGAAAGGTGCTTTATAAAGTACTACACTCAGGATTATATATTTTATTATATGTCAGTGTTTGTTCATTTCTGTGCCAGATTAACAGGCACCTGGCTTGCATATCTGAATAAATAACACACACACACAAACACACACACACACAAACAGTAAAAAAAAAAAAAAAAAAAAAAGGATTAGCAAAGGCAATCATGCAAGATTAATTATAGATGTGTTTTTGCTTCAGTGCATCGTGCCAACAGCAGCCTACACACACTGAAGTAGAAGTACGTAGGTAGCGTGTTGTCCCTTGGTCACAAAGTTCTTTCTAACTTCTGTGACTGCTTCAGGATCCTCAAAGGGCTACAAAGCTCTTAAAGCAGGTACACATTTTTGCGTGTTCTCAGCGTGCAAGTGGACTCGGCGAGCTCTTTGTCTGCAGCTTTTACACTAAAATGAGCAGATAGTTTGAGTTAATGACTCTTGTTACTGATACAAAGGAGAGGCAGTGAACGCTCCTGATGCGCAAGGTTTTAAATAACATCCACTCGTTTACAACATTTAAATGCGCTTCTGGAAATGCATTAAGGTCATTAAACTTCATTAGGGCAGGCAGAGGCCGTGCAGCCTGAAGCGGAGCAGACTGCCTCTGTCCAAGCTGCTGAAAGGAATCATCATTTATATCCCACAATTGTCACATATGGTGTTACATGTGTTCACACTCAGACAGTTATGTACAATGGACATAGTGAGAATCGCACACAGTGTTATTTCACTTTTTGTCATCTACTTCCGGGTTAGGAAATGACAAATATTTACCAGGAACAAATGATCTGTAATCTGTATTATTAAAAAAATAAAAAAAGTATGTAGAATTTTCCATCAGTCCCTGAAGGAGCGCTTCTACATATTTATTCACAAAAATTAAGAAGGCTTTTAGTGGTGTGATGATGGGATGGTAGTGCATGTGATTCATTAGTTAAAAAGGATCTCTAATAAATTCTCCACTTTTAATGTTCCACAGAGCTATTAAAGGCACGCCTAGCCGCCATGTCCCTGTTGCCCATTACAGCTTTCAATAAATGACAATCACGCTGCGCTTAAAAAGAACAACAGAAAGGCTTCTCTGGTCTGTCTTGCGAAAAGCCTATAATAGCATGTAAAGACTTATTAGCTGCTCTGCAGTAACACTTTAGAAGAACAAGGCACTTTGTTTCAGAGTTGCAGGAGCTTTACTAAATGAACGAAGCTGCTGCTCCTCTTCTATTAATTTGCAGAACTCGGCTTAAGGGTCTCCATATCAATCTTCATCAGGCCCAAAGAGGAGAGAAAATCTGCTTAAGCTGCAGGCGAATACATCAGCACCAAGATAAAGCTTCTCTAAAGCATATAGTGCTGAAACCTAAGCAAGAATCTAGTTTCAGGCGTGATTTGTCTTTTTTGCTACTCCGCTGGAAATGACTTCCGTATCACCAAGTTCAGGGCTAAAGGCGTGTTTTAGACTGCGCTGTTGCGGAACAGAACATTCGCACTGCGTTAAGAAAAGCTGCATATTCATGCTATCTAACACTTCGTCTCGCTTTTCTCCTTCTTTCAGAGAGAAGAGTAAACACGGGTTTAAAAAGCTATGTTAAAGCTAGTGTTCTTTTAATGCCATGTCAGCATCATTGGTTATTTCTGTGGCAAGATCACGGCAGCTACAGCAGGATATTAAGTGGATTCTTACAGTATTACAGCAGGAAAATCTGCTTCAGTCTGATTTAATTTCTTTAAATTTCTTTCAGGGTAAGGCTTTTTTTAAGACTACTAAATATGTATTTTGTGCATTAATGCTCTGTCTTGTACTGTTAAGAGCCGGAGGGTCCATTAGTATATTAGCTGAAGAGACGTTGCTGTTTTACAGGAGCCACACGATGGAAGTTCTTCACGGTTCACAATGTAAGTGTTGAGCTTTCAAGTTGGCATCTTGTGTATTCGGTCACGTAAGGTCTACATTCAAAGGAGAACTGAAAGTCTATTGTTTAAAATTCAATCCAATTTATTTGTATAGCACTTGTAACAATTCATGTTGTCACAAACATAAGTACAGAAATAGAATAAAAATTTATTATAGCTCTAATTTTCCCTGAGAAAATGATCAAGTCTGAGCCGACAGTGTCAAGGAAATACTCTGAAAGGAAGAAGAAACCTTGAGAGGAACCAAGCCATCCTCATTTGGGTGACACTGGACAGGAAATAATGTAAAGGTAAATAATGTCCTTTTTCTACAACAGTCTGTAGTTAAGTGGAATTTAGCAACTGAGAGTTCACCACAGACAAAACTATTTCCTGCCCCGACCGTAAAGCTGGTTGACGCAACAGTGGTTCAAAGAAGGTGTGACAGTCTCTGGGCGGCGCCATCCATAGCAATCTCATGAGTCACTGGCCGTCCATGCAGATCATCCCAAGCCGAATGCACACAAGGTGACGAGACCAGGGGTCGAGTGTCAGGATTGAACAGGGTTATATAACAGGGTTGATGTTATGCAGCTTGTTATGAACGCATTCTGTTTGCCACTTTAAGATTTAGTTGTTTATTAGTGGTTTATTATTTATATTATGGTGAGATTTAACAATATGTAATGGTTAGTTTGAGTGCTTCCTTATCAACAGGGTCTGTTTATTGGCCATGGATCAAATTTCTTGAAAAACAAGTGGTATTTTAAAACAAAACATCAATTTATTCAATACAGTAAGCTTAAAAAAAATCAATTGTTTTTCCTTTTTCTCCAAACAGGATTTGAACAAGGGAATGTATGATATCGTTTATAACAGATGTCAAGAAGAATGGGCAGAAATTTGACAAGCAATATTGCAAAGACAGGACAAGATGAAAAACCTAGCAAGCAGAGTGAATACCCAGCATCTAACCACAGACACCCTAGAATATGTTAGTGGAGATGACGGCTCTGTGCTAAAAACAGCAGCATGAATGACAAAACATGTAGCTGTTGAACTGCAAGCTGATGAAATGTTTGGATTGATAACAGCAGCACATTTTACTATATATATATATATTATATATATATATATATAATTGCTAATATAATATATATTACTCCAGTTCATGCATGGGACAAGAGTTTAGTGAGTCACTAAAGGATTCCATCCATCACAATGGCCATCAAGTTTAGAAGATTTAAATATTTATTGGGAAAATGTGCTGTCTGCAGCTTGAAGACTGAAAAAATAAATTGTGTAGTATCCCCTAATACACGTCCCTTACTCCTATTTTATTTTCTATATGAACCGTAATGACCTGCTGTCAGACTTTGGAGCAGAGCAACCAAACATCCCTCTCTGATGCAGCGGAGTTTCCCTGCTGCCAAACAGATAAAACTGTGCTAGCCTTCACTTGCAAAGGAATGGAGTTCAATTAAGAAAATAAAACATGTTTATCAGGGCTAATTTACTACACAAGAATACAACAAGTGTCTATGCTGCTGTTAAATACAGAACATATGCACAGATAATTTACTCAATATTGTGAATAGTGACTAAATACCGTGAGTTTATTGATATTGCTTATCATTTTTGCAAGCAATACTAACATTTTAAAATGTAAATACTCCCTAACTAAATGCTGATGCTACTATGCTGATGCAGTGAGCAACTAGCATCTACAGCCAAATTGTAACCAGCTTCTAGTTGTTTTTGCTTGTTTTGCTGTAATGACACATGTACTTGGCACATTATGTATGTATTCCTCTTCCCCTACACAGACATGCTGGTTAAAGCCTACATCTTTGCAAATCAATACTACTATCAGTCAGTCAGTAATAGTTAAGGGGTGTATGGCATAACGATGGTATACTGCACACGATTTTACTCATCTGTAGGGAAAGACAAGAACTGTCAAGTACCTGAGCATCACTACTTGCCTTCATACAATAAAAAAAACACAAACTCTCTCATTCTCTCACGCACATGCTAATTTATATATATACACATATATATATATATATATATATATATATATATATATATATATATATATATATATATCTATATATATATATATATATATATATATATACACACACACACACACACAATATATATACATATTATGTATATATATGTATATATATATGAATACAAAATGTGTGCATCTTTTTTTTGTATTGAGAATCTAACCAGATATGCTGGTTACAGTGATAACTCCACCACATACATCCTATAATTATTCACCCACTCACTCTTGTGATATCACAGTAATGATAATCTACGCTGGAAAGACACACGGAAGTCATTGCAAAGTGAAAGTAACATTAAATGAAAACAACTGTGCCTTTTGACTCTACTGCATCCTTTTCCTTTTTGTCTGTTGGTATTTTTCTGGATGAACTGTCTTCATGCTGCTTTAGCTAAAAAAGCAGAAACGTGCAGTTTTGAGGAGTCTCCCATGAACACAACCATAACGCCACTGCTAAAAGCTTTTGTCTCCTTACAGGTGAGCGTCTATCGCTCACACGGGGAATTGCTGGATTTCATGGCTGAGGCACTGTTTTGAATGCAGATCGTATATGACAGCCTGTGTGGTGACCTGTGTCTTTCCTGACTCTCACATAAACATATGCACCTGAGCCTCAACCTACAAACAGCACGGATACAACAAGCATGGAAAAGGCATGACTAATTAGTCCACTCAAAGCCTAAAATTCACAGATCATTGCGTCACACTCTGATCCTCAGGACTGGGCCTTGAAATAAACCTACAGACAAAAGCCCGTCATTAAAATTGGGGGAGAGGGGGGGTGTGTCTGTGTGGAGCAGAGGAAGATAAGGCTCTATGCGATCATCACCCACTCAGACATAAGCTTTTGAGACACAAAGATGGCTGAGACTTTAGCTGTGTCCGGAATAACATTCAACTCACTACGCAATCTATGTATGTACTCTACTGTATAGTGGATGTATTTTGAAAGGGACCATCATGTCAAATGAGTTTTTACTAATTGGAATAAAATATAAACCATTTCCCAATTGATAATAAATGACATCTCTCGGTTAAGACATCTCTAAGATAACTTGTGGTCTACCTGGTAGCCCTGCCCTGCTACATAAGTAAAGCTACAAGCGTTGAGCGCACGAAGCGTCCAACATTCCACACTTCGTTTTTTTCCAGTAGAATAAGTTCACCATCGTTGTACTTCAAGTGCACTTTTTCTAATTGGGATTTTTAGCTTCTAACATTATTTATCCAACAAAATGGATAAACGGTTACTCGCATACTTATGCACAAAACAGTGCATACGTATGTAATTTGGGACGCACCTTCTGGATTTTAAAAGGATTTTTAAGGATTTTTAACAACCTCATGATGACTGAATAGAGTGCAAGAAATGTTCCAGTTAGATGATTTTTCATTTTTTATTTTTTTTATTTTAGAGCAAAGATTTTTCACTAGCACCACTCCAATTACACATTCTGCTCTCAGCCTCCCACTCCAGTATTATCTCTAAACGCTATGGTGTGCAGGAACCACACCGCTTAGCCTTAGATATCTTCTTTTCACATAATTTTCCAGTGGCTTAAAGACTCATTTACAGTGCCAGTGCAAAAAGTAAATGGGCCAGCAGAATAGGGACATACTGTAACCAAATGCAAATACATTACTCAGATTAAATGAGATAAACATAATTGTGTCCCAAACTGATAAATACAGATATCAATAAGAATTGCACTTTTCTTTTTTTCCTCTGAGGATGCTTGCCAGAAAGGTTCACATAGTACCTGGTGAGCAGCAGAGATCCTGCAGGATGCAACAACACCACCAACAACAACAACAACAACAGCAGCATCAGTTACAAACAGGAGATGCAGATTTTTGCTTCAGTAGCCTGATCTAACCACTGCCTCACTGTGCACCAAAATAAACCCCTGTTTAACCCCTGGGATTTCAATATTAATCATTGAATTAAATATTCAATATTAATCATTGAATTAAAAAAATATATAATTATGTTAACATGTCCACATGCAACATTTTGTGTGAACATCATATGATCATTGTACTGAAATGACATCTAACATGGGAATCTCTGGTATAACTGCCTATACTTTAACAAAGTCCCCTGGTATTACATGCCTATACTTCAACATGGCAGCCCCCACGGGTCCAGATTTATTTCCCACTTTGCTAGTATAACCTCTACTCTTCTAGGAATGTTGACATCAGAGCTTTGGGCAGCCACTCGGGTTCTTCCACAACACCCTCGGTAAGCCACGTCTTCACGGACCTTGCTTTGTGCACGAGGGCAAAGGAAATCTACAACAGTATCCAAAGACGTTTTGTGTGCTTTATATGATTCACATATTGGAGTGATGGTACTTTTGACCATACAGTGTATACAGTAAACCCAAAAGCAGATCACAGAACACAGATCATTGTGTTACAACACTACACACAGTACTACATAAAGACAGTACTAATCTCAACAAAATTTCAGTGGTGGTAAGTGATCCTTTGTAATATTCCATTCAACAGGAAAATACCAGACATATAACTCTCACATCTGAATCGGTGTTCTTTATGCGTGTGTATGTGCGTGTTTGTGTGTGCGTGTGTATGTGTATGTACCAAGTCATGCTCTAACCAACACAGCAAAAAATCCATGGCCCGCATGAAGGGTTAGTATTGTGAAAGGTGTGATGTGGACCAGGAAGCGCACTCGAGCCCGCACTTGTTCAGGATGTAAAGTAACCTGCGTACAGTATGTTTTTTAGTCAAGGATGACACTGCTAGCCTTCACAACACATTGCATTCTTCTTGACATCTGATAAATGTCACGCAACAGACATCAACACAAGTGTTATGTGTGTATTGTAAGACATCATAATAAAAATAAATAAATAAACAAGAAGACGCTGAGTCACGTTGCGTTCTCCATGCGTGTCCGTGGTAAGATGAGCCGGGGTTCAAGAGAATCAAGTGAGACTGAAACTACCACAGCAAATGTGCCCAGTCTGAAACCCACCAAGATCATCAGCTTTAAGGGTTAATGTACATTTAGTGTACATTTTCCATACCAGAATGTTGGGTAAATCTAAAACTTAGAGAGGCCACAATTCATCTCACTGTCTGTTTAATAAAGAACCTGACACCACGGTGCAATTAATTCTCTAATCTGATTGGTCAGAATGCAGGGACATGTTTTCTTTAACAGCAAGGCTTTGACAGTAGAGCCAGTGCTTCGACCAGTCATGTGCTTATATTAATACGCACGTTTGAACAGTTTGTTGTTCCTGTAATAACAGATTAATAACAGGGTCATGAACAGTGGAAGCGCCTCAGATTAGAGCTCAACACAAACAATGTGCTGTTATTTAGAAAAAAATTAAAATATCTTACACAGAAGGTGTCACAAACCAAAAGCTAAGAAAATTTATAATACGTTTGAACTGAATGAAATTTCGACATCATCAGAAAGCCAGATGTTTGTTGACACTGGATGAGGTGCATTTAAACAAAATGGAGATTATGTAGAAAAACAATAAACTTCACCGTGCATCCTAAAGGATGTATTATGAACTATGCACTTACAATATGCACTCTAGCGTCTCATGTATGAATCTCAGAAGGTCTCAGATGGAACACGATGTTTTTTTTACTAACTGGAGTCAAGTGTAACATGATGCCGCTAGCTTCAGCAGAAAATAGTGCATTTTGTATTCATTCATTTGATTCATTCATTTATTTTTTTAATCTTGATTTTATCTTCATTTCATTTCATTTCCAACATTCCACACTTAATTTTTGGGGGGTAAATAAGTGCATCATTCGAGTAATTCTTGTTGAAATTTTTCATCTGAACAAACTACTGTTTATACGTCAAAATGGCAGATTAGTGCATATGTGTGTGACTTGGGAAGCACCTGTAATAAATGTTGACCCTCATACTGGTCATTAATTAAGACGAAATGTTCTATAAGGAGATGCTCAGTTAATATTTATGGAAAGAACTCAATTGTTAATTGTTTCTGATAGATGCATTTACATCAGACGTTATTTAATTTGTATTTAAAAAAAAAAAAAAGAGACTGAAAAAAATCACCCAACACCCTAAACTAACAGTCATGACTTGTGCTGCTTTGGTTCAGCGAAAACTGCAAGTCACTCTTCACGTTAAAAGGTTGCATCGAAACAGAGACATTTAAGGTGCATAATATTTCATCTGGAATCTGCTATCCATATGTGTTTTTTTTTCATATATGGAATCTAGAGAATCTGAGAGAAGTAAAGAGATGGACAGATGTAGGGTGAGATGAAGAGCGGAAGATAAAAAAAAAACTGCACACACAGACCTCATCTAGCTCCGTGATGTAGACAGGCTTTTCCTGGAAGCCGATGGGCATGGGATCATTGGGTGGGATCTCAACCTGCTCGAACATCTTAGTATTCTCTCTGTGGATGTTGTCAGGCAGCAGCATCTGCAGCAAAAACAAGAATCAACAAACAAGTACAACAACAGGCTGCATTAGCCAAAACCAGTTGCAATTTAGCACCCGGGCAAAGAGACAGAACCATTAGCATCCATTAGCTTCACACAACCCTGACAAACTCAAACACTGCAGCCAAGGCCAGGCATCAGCCTCTAAAACCCCAAACACACTGCAGCTGCAGGAGGCAGGCTGGCAATGACACCCTCTACCTCTCTACTGCAAATAAACCTGATAGGAGCACTCACACACACTCACACACACTCACACTCTCACTCACACTCTCTCTCACTCACTCACACTCTCACTCACACTCTCACTCACACTCACACTCTCACTCACACTCTCACTCACACTCTCACTCACACTCTCACTCACACTCTCACTCACTCACTCACTCACTCACTCACTCACTCACTCACTCTCACACTCACTCTCACACTCACTCTCACACTCACTCTCACACTCACTCTCACACTCTCACTCTCACACTCACTCTCACACTCTCACTCTCACACTCACTCTCACACTCACTCTCACACTCACTCTCACACTCACTCTCACACTCACTCTCACACTCACTCTCACACTCACTCTCACACTCACTCTCACACTCACTCTCACACTCACTCTCACACTCACTCTCACACTCACTCTCACACTCACTCTCACACTCTCTCACTCACACACTCACTCACACACTCACTCACACACTCACACTCACTCACTCACTCACTCACTCACTCACTCTCACTCACTCTCACTCTCACTCACTCACTCTCACTCTCACTCTCACTCTCACTCACTCTCACTCACTCACACTCACACTCACACTCACTCACACTCACTCACTCACTCACTCACTCTCACACTCACTCTCACACTCACTCTCTCTCACTCACTCTCACACTCACTCACTCACTCACACTCACTCACTCTCACTCACTCACTCTCACTCACTCACTCTCACACTCACTCACTCACTCACTCACACTCACTCACTCACACTCACTCACTCACACTCACTCTCTCACACTCACTCACTCACTCACACTCACTCACTCTCACTCACACACTCTCACTCACTCACTCTCTCACTCACCCTCTCTCTCACTCACCCTCTCTCTCACTCACCCTCTCTCTCACTCACACTCACACTCACACTCACTCACACTCTCACTCACACTCTCACTCACACTCACACTCACTCACACTCACTCACACTCTCACTCACTCACTCACACTCTCACACACACTCACTCACTCACACTCTCACTCACACTCACTCACTCACACTCTCACACTCACACTCACACTCTCACTCACACACTCACACTCTCTCACACTCACTCTCACACTCATTCTCACTCACTCACACACTCATTCACACTCACTCACACACTCATTCACACTCACTCACACACTCATTCACACTCACTCACTCACTCATTCACACTCACTCACTCACTCATTCACACTCACTCACTCATTCACACTCACTCACTCATTCACACTCACTCACTCATTCACACTCACTCACACACACACACTCATTCACACTCACTCACACACTCACTCATTCACACTCACTCACACACTCACTCATTCACACTCACTCACACACTCACTCATTCACACTCACTCACACACCCACTCGCTCATTCGCACTCACTCACTCGCTCATTCGCACTCACTCACTCGCTCATTCGCACTCACTCACTCGCTCATTCGCACTCACTCACTCGCTCATTCGCACTCACTCACTCGCTCATTCGCACTCACTCACTCGCTCATTCGCACTCACTCACTCGCTCATTCGCACTCACTCACTCGCTCATTCGCACTCACTCACTCGCTCATTCACACTCACTCACTCGCTCATTCACACTCACTCACTCACTCATTCACACTCACTCACTCACTCATTCACACTCACTCACTCACTCATTCACACTCACACTCACTCATTCACACTCACTCACGCACTCACTCGCTCATTCGCACACACCCACTCGCTCATTCGCACACACTCACTCGCTCATTCGCACTCACTCACTCGCTCATTCGCACTCACTCACTCGCTCATTCGCACTCACTCACTCACTCACTCACTCACTCACTCACTCACTCACTCACTCACTCACTCACTCACTCACTCACTCACTCACTCACTCACTCACTCACTCACTCACTCACTCACTCACTCACTCACTCACTCACTCACTCACTCGCACTCACTCATTCGCACTCACTCATTCGCACTCACTCATTCGCACTCACTCATTCGCACTCACTCATTCGCACTCACTCATTCGCACTCACTCATTCGCACTCACTCATTCGCACTCACTCATTCGCACTCACTCATTCGCACGCACTCATTCGCACGCACGCACTCGCACGCACGCACTCGCACGCACGCACTCACTCGCACTCACGCACTCACTCACGCACACGCACTCACTCACGCACACGCACTCACGCACACGCACTCACTCACACTCACACTCACTCACTCATTCACACTCACACTCACTCACTCATTCACACTCACTCACTCACTCATTCACACTCACTCACTCACTCATTCACACTCACTCACTCACTCATTCACACTCACTCACTCACTCATTCACACTCACTCACTCACTCATTCACACTCACTCATTCACACTCGCTCACTCATTCGCACTCGCTCACTCACTCGCACTCGCTCACTCACTCGCACTCGCTCACTCACTCGCACTCACACTCACTCACGCACTCACACTCACTCACGCACTCACACTCACTCACGCACTCACACTCACTCACGCACTCACACTCACTCACGCACTCACACTCACTCACGCACTCACACTCACTCACGCACTCACACTCACTCACGCACTCACACTCACTCACGCACTCACACTCACTCACGCACTCACACTCACTCACGCACTCACACTCACTCACGCACTCACACTCACTCACGCACTCACACTCACTCACGCACTCACACTCACTCACGCACTCACACTCACTCACGCACTCACACTCACTCACGCACTCACACTCACTCACGCACTCACACTCACTCACGGCACTCACACTCACTCACGCACTCACACTCACTCACGCACTCACACTCACTCACGCACTCACCACTCACTCACGCACTCACACTCACTCACGCACTCACACTCACTCACGCACTCACACTCACTCACGCACTCACACTCACTCACGCACTCACACTCACTCACGCACTCACACTCACTCACGCACTCACACTCACTCACGCACTCACACTCACTCACGCACTCACACTCACTCACGCACTCACACTCACTCACGCACTCACACTCACTCACGCACTCACACTCACTCACGCACTCACACTCACTCACTCACGCACTCACACTCACTCACTCACGCACTCACACTCACTCACGCACTCACACTCACTCACGCACTCACACTCACTCACGCACTCACACTCACTCACGCACTCACACTCACTCACGCACTCACACTCACTCACGCACTCACACTCACTCACACATTCACACTCACTCACGCTCACACATTCACACTCACTCACGCTCACACATTCACACTCACTCACGCTCACACATTCACACTCACTCACGCTCACACATTCACACTCACTCACGCTCACACATTCACACTCACTCACGCTCACACATTCACACTCACTCACGCTCACACACACACACTCACTCACGCTCACACACACACACTCCCACACTCCCACACACACAAACACACACTCCCACACACACAAACACACACTCCCACACACACAAACACACACTCCCACACACACAAACACACACTCCCACACACACAAACACACACTCCCACACACACGCTCCCACACACTCACTCACACACTCACTCACACTCTCACTCACTCACTCTCCCACACACACGCACTCTCCCACACACACGCACTCACACACACACACGCACGCTCCCACACACACACACGCACGCTCCCACACACACACACACGCTCCCACACACACGCTCCCACACACACACACACGCTCCCACACACACACACGCTCCCACACACACACACTCCCACACACACACAAACACACACGCCCACACACACACAAACACACACGCTCCAACACACACACCACACACACACACCGCTCCCACACACACACACACACACACACGGCTCCACACCACACAAACACCACACACCAACAACGCTCCCAGCAACACCACACACACACACTCTCCCACACACACACACACACACACACTCTCCCACACACACACACACACACACACACGCTCCCACACACACAAACACACACGCTCCCACACACACACACACACGCTCCCACACACACACACACACGCTCCCACACACAAACACACACACGCTCCCACACACAAACACACATGCGCTCCCACACACAAACACACATGCTCCCACACACAAACACACATGCTCCCACACACAAACACACATGCTCCCACACACAAACACACACTCCCACACACACAAACACACACGCTCCCACACACACAAACACACACGCTCCCACACACACAAACACAGACGCTCCCACACACACACAAACACACACGCTCCCACACACACACAAACACACACGCTCCCACACACACACAAACACAGATGCTCCCACACACACACAATCACACTCACTCACTCACACACACAATCACACTCACTCACTCATTCACACTCACTCACTCACACTCTCCCACACGCACGCACTCTCCCACACGCACGCACTCTCCCACACGCACGCACTCTCCCACACGCACACTCCCACACACACACACACACACACAAACACACACGTTCCCACACACAAACACACATGCTCCCACACACAAACACACATGCTCCCACACACACATGCTCCCACACACACACACACAAACACACACTCCCACACACACAAACACACACAAACACACACGCTCCCACACACACAAACACACACTCTCCCACACACACAAACACACACTCTCCCACACACACAAACACACACTCCCACACACACAAACACACACTCCCACACACACAAACACACACCCCCACACACACAAACACACACTCCCACACACACAAACACACACGCACAAACACGCGCTCCCACACACACAAACACACGCGCTCCCACACACACAAACACACGCGCTCCCACACACACAAACACGCGCTCCCACACACAAACACACACGCTCCCACACACACAAACACACGCGCTCCCACACACACAAACACACACGCTCCCACACACACAAACACACACGCTCCCACACACACACAAACACACACGCTCCCACACACACACGCTCCCACACACACAAACACACACGCTCCCACACACACAAACACACACGCTCCCACACACACACCGTTTCCCACACACAAACAACACACGGTCCCCACCACCACACAAACACACATGACTCCACCACACCACCACAACACACACGCACAAACACACACTCCCACACACACAAACACACACTCTCCCACACACACAAACACACACTCTCCCACACACACAAACACACACTCCCACACACACAAACACACACCCCCACACACACACAAACACACACCCCCACACGCACAAACACACACTCCCACACACACGCACAAACACACACTCCCACACACACGCACAAACACACACTCCCACACACACAAACACACACACAAACACACGCGCTCCCACACACACAAACACACGCGCTCCCACACACACAAACACACACGCTCCCACACACACACGCTCCCACACACACACGCTCCCACACACACACGCTCCCACACACACACGCTCCCACACACACACGCTCCCACACACACAAACACACACGCTCCCACACACACAAACACACACGCTCCCACACACACACACACACACGCTCCCACACACACACACACACACACACTCCCACACACACACAAACACACACGCACACAAAAAACACACGATCCCACAAACAACACACACAAACACACCAAACACACAAACACACAAAAACACAAAACACACACACTCCCACACACACACAAACACACACGCCCACACACACACAAACACACACGCTCCAACACACACACAAACACACACGCTCCAACACACACACAAACACACACGCTCCAACACACACACAAACACACGCTCCCACACACACACAAACACACGCTCCCACACACACACAAACACACGCTCCCACACACACACAAACACACGCTCCCACACACACACAAACACACGCTCCCACACACACACAAACACACGCTCCCACACACACACAAACACACGCTCCCACACACACACAAACACACGCTCCCACACACACACAAACACACGCTCCCACACACACACAAACACACGCTCACACACACACACAAACACACGCTCACACACACACAAACACACGCTCCCACACACACAAACACACGCTCCCACACACACAAACACACGCTCCCACACACACACAAACACACGCTCCCACACACACACAAACACACGTTATTTGCTCTATATACCACATGCTGTCCCAACCACAAAAGTGTTTAAACAAACCATTTAATAATTAAAATAACAATATCGTGGCACAGACTAATAACAGCAGGTGCTGGATAATCTACTCTGGGAAGATTCTGAGCTTTACAGAGGATTGAATGTTTCAATTCTTACATCCTCTTAGACAATTAGAGGTGCAGATTACCTTGGAGCCTCCAATGAAGGCAGAGGTCTTGGTAGCTTCAGCGTATGCATCGTAGACATGAGGGTAATGAATGCGCTCGTATTCTCTCTGGCGTCCTAACACTGGGGAACGACGTGCGGTCAGCAAGGCCTGCTCTCTGGAGACACACAAACACACACACAATTATAATCGAGGGGCCAAAGCTGGTGCACAGTGAAGGGAAAAGATATGGCAAGGACATGGATGTGACAGTCACAGAGCTGATATGACAACTAACTGTACCTGATTAAAAACAACAGAATTCATCCTCTCTTAAAAGGGTTTAAACTGATAATGATAATGTCATCCTTTGACACACATCCATAGTAACGGTAATTTGTGGAAAAACAAGCTCTAATGACTTAAAAGGCTGAGCCACAGACCAAACTAGATGGAGTCTCAAGTCACACACTTCTGCACTATTCTGCTTCGATAGTGTGAGTAGTGTGTACAGAGCGTTTAAACAATGGACACTGTCTTAAAGCAGCTTTACAGAAAACTAAACATTTAGAATAGAAATGACAAAGTTTAAAATGAAAGTTATATTTATCCGTAATAAGCAAGCCTGAGGCAACGGTGGCAAGGAAACGATATGAGACGGTCCTGAGCCGACTCCAAGAGACGATATGAGGAAAAAGCCTTGAGAGGAACCAAAATGAAACTCATCCTTATTGTGACAGTGGAGAGTCTGATTATAAATAATGTCATATCTACAACTGTATATAGTCAAGTGGACTTTTGGGCAACTTAGAATTCAGCTTAATTTCATTAAAAAGTTGACATAAATTCCTTCCTGCTGAGGCCATCACATCACCGATGATGGAGCCATGAGTGCAAAACCCACTACCGAAGCAGTGGTGATTCTATCCACAGCGGTCGAATGGGTCTCCAGGGCTTCCACACGGACATGTCCACAGCAGCAGTGAGCACCACCATGTGACGAGACTCCAACCAGAAGTAATAGAGCAGAAATAGGACTTTATATTGCACTTTAGGTACCTGAATGAAAAGATGTGGGTAGTTGGATACTTCATGTACTCAAATGTTGCAGCTTTGCTTATGGAGCTGATGAATGGTTTTGGGCTTCCGGGAGCTGAGACTGGCTGACGACACTCATTAGCCCGCATTCTAAAAGTTCACTGTATTACGTACGTTTCACATCATTTGTTTGAGACAAAACATAAATAACTTCTGGTTCTTATAAACCTGTTAGAGATGAAACGATCCTTCTAAAATTTATATACTTAGAGTATGTAGTATATACATATAGTACAGTACATAGTGCACAGTGTGCATAGATTTAGTTCTCCACCCTTAATAATGGCTGTGTGTCATGTCATATATATCTTTAACCTGAAACTAAACGGATATGTTTCCACACTTGCTGCCATCTTTAGTTGTTTTATCATTTTAACGCCCAAAAAACCCCCCAAAAAAACATAAAATTCATGTTTATAATACTCTACCACTGATGTGTAAGAAATTACAGAAATTGCACCCAAATTCCACTCCAAGGTACACATCTAAAAGAGCTCATTCCTAAGAAGTATCATAAGGTAATACGTTTAGGACTCTAAACATATAAATGTGATTCAATTATAAATATGGGGATGGTGGCAGGACATTAGGGATCACCACGAACAAAGGGTCTACGTGACCGCGATTACCATTTGAAGTGACCACTTGGTTGATAACAATACCAAGCCAAAATCTACGTGGCCGCGATTACCATTTAAAGTGACTCCTTGGGTGCTAGCAATAGTAACAATACCAAGACAAGGTGTACGTGACCATGATTAACATTTAAAGACATCAGCTAGACAACAAGGTGTAGCCCAGCCAATTGGGAGACATTCAGTTCTTACCCTCAATACACATTCAAAGCGAAACTTCATTTAAATTACCAAAAGGGAAAACTGTATATAAGGTTTGAATTTGCTCTGGGTTCGTGTTCTTTTTGACTCCGACGAGCCCAAAGTACGCCATGTATTTTGTCACTGCTATGCTGGAATAAACTTCTTGTTCTTCATTAAGATCTTCAACATCATCGTCTTATTTTTACACTACGCATTTTTTTCTTACAGATGCCAATCACTTCCTGATCTCCTTTTTATTTTAAGCAGCCTGATAATCAACACGACAAACAACCCAGCATTAACCTGCTGTTTACAGGTTTGGATGTTGACAGTGTTTTTTTTTCCAGTTTAAATATGGTAGAAACAATGGTGTTTGTGCTGCCATGGGAATCCTTCTTGCTCATCAACAGTGATAACCCAACTTTATTTTTTTATACATATGTAAAGCTACTTTGAGTCCAAGTGAATTATGAAAAGAATTGATTTCAAGATTTTACTTTTAGTTTTTAAATCATTAAATAAGATTGGTCCTAAGTATCTTTCAGACCTATTAAAGCCATATGCTCCATCCAGAGCACTTAGGTCTGCTGGGCAACTGCTTTTAGTATCCCCCAACGCAAGATTAAAGAGCAGAGGTGACCGTGCCTTTGCAGTAGCGGCCCCCAAACTCTGGAATAATTTGCCTTTGTACATTAGGGGCTCCTTCACTTGCTGTTTTTAAATCACATTTAAAAACATATTTGTATGGTGCAGCATACAACGCAGTATGAGAGTTACCTGTTAGGAGTTCTTTTTAGTGTGTTTTACTAATTATTATTGTATTTATTGCATTTTTATTACATTTATTTAGTTTTTATTTTATTTATTTTTTATTATTATTATTATTATTATTATTATTATTATTATTATGCTTTTTAGTTCTATTGTTTATTTTATATTGTTTGTACAACACTTTGGAGAACACCTGCTGTTTTAAAAAGGTGCTCTATAAATAAACTTTGATTGGATTTGATTTGAAAAGCACTAAACAAATAAATTGAATTGAGCTGAAAAATGGCCATGAGTGTTCGATGGTGTTGTTTTCATCGTTAGAGGACTCGGGGATATTCACCTACACTCATTCCCAATACTCAGTAATAATTGTTCTTCCTAATGGATAAATATTTTGGAATATGTGGTGTTTGCGGAGAGCATCTCTAAATAAAATCCTACATTTGCAGTAAACAGTTAATGCCACTTAAACAACTCCATTCCGCATAACAGAATGGTTTGAGTTTTTCTACACTAGTCCACATACAGGAGCACAAAGATGGCCACAATAGAGTGATTGACAGGGAAGAGAGTAGCCATTCCACCCACCCTGAGAGCACGGACAGCACAGATGGCGGCGGATTCAGAGTCTCAATCTCCTGCTGAAAGAGGGCAAACACTTCACAACTGCATCACTCGAGTGAAATGGTGCAGAGGTTTGTGTTGGTTTGAACAAGTAGCTAGTTACTGAAAACGCTGTATTCCTTTTGAAAATAGAAAAGCAGTGTCTGGAGACCACAGGGTCAAATCCAAACGATATCGCAGTTATCCTTTAAGAGCTGTGCGCTCTGGGTGGGCGAGATAGCATACAATCTCCCCCTGTCAACCAGAGAGACAGCAGCCAATCACAGGATGGTCGTGTGTGTGTGTGTTAGTTATACCCCCAACACCGGATGCACTCTGTCTAAGTGCACTAACAGTGCAGTGATCGACTGTGCAATTCCGCTAAAAAATCCCTTGATCTTATCAACAGTAACTAAGCTGGAAGTGTTAACTCTTTTTCATCAATTAACAGACCTTTATCCTGTTCTGCCCCCAGAACAGCACACCCAGAACACACACCCTTGCACGCGCACCCTCGCACGCGCAGCCACGCACACATTTTTGAATTATAATACTGACCTCAGAGTTGTGCAGTGACATAAACCTTCTCGTCTCTGCAGATTTACTTTAACAAGGCCACTTTGTTGTAAGTGAATCTCTTTATGAGACCTGGTACACCTTCACACCTTCAAGGCCTTGTGCGATCTCTCAGAGAGCACAGTGAAATGTACCGAGGTCATGATGGCATGTAAATAAAAGTGAAGATGAAGATTCATTCATTCATTTTCTACCGCTTATCCGAACTTCTCAGGTCACAGGGAGCCTGTGCCTATCTCAGGCGTCATCGGGCATCAAGGCAGGATACACCCTGGACGCCCTGGACGGAGCACACACACACACACACACACTCATTCACTCACACACGTACTACGGACAATTTTTCCAGAGATGCCAATCAACCTACCATGCATGTCTTTTCACCGGGGGAGGAAACCGATGTACCCGGAGGA
Source organism: Tachysurus fulvidraco (assembly GCF_022655615.1). Lineage (NCBI taxonomy): Eukaryota > Metazoa > Chordata > Actinopteri > Siluriformes > Bagridae > Tachysurus > Tachysurus fulvidraco. The sequence goes on along the minus strand of NC_062520.1, from coordinate 16,805,019 downwards.
AACCCCCGAGGCACGGGGAGAACATGCAAACTCCACACACACAAGGCGGAGGCGGGAATGAAACCCCCAACCCTGGAGGTGTGAGGCGAACGTGCTACCCACTAAGTCACCGTGCCCCCCTGAAGATGAATATATTACACTGAATTCCTCCTGCTCAATAAGCACACACTGATTAAACAAATACAGAGGGGTCTGTTTCAATAATAAAAGAAGGAGTATCAGAGGGTCCAGAGTGAGAGAATGTCAGAGAGAGAATGTGTAAGTAAGCAAGAGAGAGAGAGAAAGAGAGAGAGTATAAGTGAGATAGAGAGAGTGTTAGAGTGTCTGTGGAAAAGCATGTGTGAGAGTGTGAGTGAGTGTGTGTGTGTGTGTGCGAGTGTGTGAGTGTGTGAGTGAGTGAGTGAGTGAGTGAGTGAGTGAGTGAGTGAGTGAGTGAGTGAGAGAGTGAGTGAGAGAGTGAGAGAGTGAGTGAGTGAGTGAGTGAGTGAGAGTGTGTGCGAGTGAGTGAGTAAGAGAAAGAGAGATCATATTGTTACCTCTGCACTTTCATTTCCTTAGGGTCAAAATGAAAACACACTTCTGACAGTTCCCCCTCGTCTCCTCGCTTCTCTCGCTTCCTCTCCCTTTTCTCCTCCCGACGGTAGAGTTTCATCATCTGCCTCTCCTGCTCAGACTGAATGGTCACCTGACAGCCATATGTAGGTTTAGCAGACTCCACATTTTTCAGCATCCCATCTGCAAAACAAAAAAAAGCTACTTCTAAACACAGCAGGAAACCATGCAAATAATAATTCCTGTCTGAAGCACCGTCTCTTTTTTCTTTTTTTTTTTAAATCATCTGTCTGGCAAAAGTAGTTTGTATATAAGATATAAGTAAGTCTGTTGTTACAATGTAATAGCAACATCATAGGAGTGAGAAAAGGAGATTAGAATAAAAATAAATGCAGCAGGCAGCAAACCTGAAGGCAGGAGCTGATATACAAAAGGTAGCATCACTGTTCGTGCCATACTTCTTCATTCTGAATCAAATAACTGTGTGTAAAAGTTACATTTCATTCCAGTCTACTCATATGATTAGTCATAAGGCATCCCAAGAAAGCAGATATATTTCCTATAAGCACAGACTTTGTGACTGGGTCTGGGTGTTTGAGACATCATCAGCCAACAAGACAAGCCAAACTTTTCAGGGATAATGAAACCAAACCTTTGATTTTTATCATGAAAGATGAAACAAAACAAAAGGATGACAAGCACCTAAAGCACCTTAAACAGGAATGTAGAATTAGTGCTATAAAGTGTGTGCAGCTTCATAAGGATGTATAAAATAAACAAAACATCTAACCATATTAAATCCATAATGTCACTTCCTCTATATTTTGGGTGTAAAACTCAGGTCCACGGGCAAAATTATATTTGTAATTATATTTGGCCCGCAAGATCATAACAGATGTGCATTACAGCTGGCTAGCCGCATGCTTCGCTAATACTACAAATCCCAGAATGCCTTGCCACTGTATTGACGCTGTAATGTGTTTGTCTGTGTTTTCCCCTTGTTTCTGTCTGCCGTCTCTACCTGGTATTAATTGTTTTGCTCCGCCCACTCATTGCTCACCATGGACACTAATCACATTCCATCTCTTCCCCAGGTGTCTTGTCTTTGTCTCTAATCGTCTCTGCTTTGTTATTGGCTCCTGTCCACTATATCTACTCTGTCTGTTCACTTCCCGGTTGTTGGTCGTTGTTTGTGTTTGCATTTGGTCGGTGTCGTTCTCTGTTCCTGTTCAGTGTCCCGATCTGTTTTGCCTGCCTACTGTTTGTTTGTGTTTTGTTTATTAAATCCTTAAACTGCATTTGGATCCTCACTCGCCTTTGTCTCACCGTGTCACACCCGTAGTCACGAACAGCAAGCGCCCCTCATTCTCTGTTTACAGTCGTTAACAACCATGTTACAGTCACATCGGGCAAGTTAATTCCACTCTCCACAAAAATGGGCAAACGAAAGATGGGCAATAGGAGCTTTCATGACATGTGGGAGGCAGATTATCTGTTCACGAATATAAAGGACAGACCTGTTTGTCTTGTGTGCGGAGATAACGTGTCTGTAACAAAAGTATATAACATAAGAAGACACTATGAAACGAAACATTATGAGAAGTTTAAGGACCTGGACGTAAAGCAGAAGCTCCAGAAGCTGGAGGAGATGAAAAAAGTCTGGTTTCCCGGCAGACTATGTTCATGAAAGCAAAATCAAAAAGTGAAGCTGTTGTAAAGGCTGCAAAGCTTTATTGTGGCAGCAGAGATTGAGATTGAAAATCTGCCCGGCCCTTTAATGAGGGAGAGTTTGTCAACATGTGTTTGCGAAATGACCACTGATATGTCTTTTATTTCAAATTTAATTCCTAATGTGTTTGTAATATCAAGCTCTAGTTGTTCCAAATCCTGTGTTTAAGCAAAACTAAAGTTTGTTTCCATATGAAAAAGGTTGAACATTACATATCAGTTGCAGTTAATTTTTCAATAAATATTCAGTTTGGCCCATGACTTTATCTCAGTTTTATATTTTGGCCCACTGTGAATTTCAGTTTGACACCCCTGCTCTATATTATTTAAGTTACTGAACTGGTGTATAGAACAATATGGCACATGTAATGGTGGTGGTTATGTGCGGTTATACAGAATGGCAGCAGGGCTGTGGGTTGGTGCATGTGGCCGAATCACAGCCGTGCTGATATTCAGTACAACTCAATTTACCAGTGCGAAACTGCTGAGATATTCACTCAAACAGAAATAGCTCATCTTTAACAGTCTCTCAGGAATTTGTGAACGATCATGTGACATCATCACAACACGTATTCAGCCAAAGTTCTCTTCACTTCACGTGGGTAAAACACGAATACAGCGGTTATAGAAAGTAATGACGCATTTCAACTGGTAGCAGTTTAAACAAAGATTCCAGTGCATGCAATTTCACTAACTCAAGTAGATCTTCAGAAAAAAAAAGGTGAAGTAAAATCAAGCATTTCTGGCTACAACAACAAAAAATTCATTCATTCATTTCCTACCGCTTATACAAACTTCTCGGGTCACGGGGAGCTTGTGCCCATCTCAGGCGTAATCGGGCATCAAGGCCTGGACGGAGTGCCAACCCATCGCAGGGCACACACACGCTCTCATTCAGTCACACACTCACACACACACTACGGACAATTTTCCAGAGATGCCAATGAACCTACCATGCATGTCTTTTCACCGGGGGAGGAAACCGGAGTACCCGGAGGAAACCCCGAGGCACGGGGAGAACATGCAAACTCCACACACTAAGGCGGAGAGGCGGGAATCAAACCCCCAACCCTGGAGTAGTAAGGCAAATATGGTAACCACTAAGCCACCGTGCCCCCTTAATTAAATTATTAATTAAAAAATAAATAAAAATACAAGATAGATAGATAGATAGATAGATAGATAGATAGATAGATAGATAGATAGATAGATAGATAGATAGATAGATAGATAGATGTTTCTAATAGAAATGTAAAATTCAGGACTGCTGTTGGTACGCTATTTTTGTTGATGGACTGTCATGAACCCAGCAGTGATACTCGGCTGTGTTTGTTACACTCATCGAGCTCAGCACATACTACCCAATGTTTACCGTCTGAATTCTACTTGGCTTTCAAATCTTTCCTTTTAAATATCCATAACATCAGCTGTGCATCGAAATGTAGAAACCTGTCGGAAATCTCTTGATCGATATGATCCCCGACAGCCAGATGGTCCGATCAGCCCGAGTCCTCCAAGTGTCACAGGAAATGCTGTGTGTGTGTGTGTGTGTGTGTGTGTGTGTGTGTGTGTGTGTGTGTGTGTGTGTGTTATTCACCAGCCACACCAGTTCCACATCTGTCCAGGTGACTCATCACTGACCTGGCTGATCTAACTAAACACATTATAGTGCGACAATGTTAATTATACACAGGCCACACTATTAGCTCGTACCTGTTCACTATGACACCTTCTGTCTCATCCACTTTAAATCATTATCATTCGTTCTCTGAGTGTTCGGAGCCTAGCTGCACGTCAACGGACTCAACCAGCTGGAAATATAATAAAGCCACTTCATATCAGACAGAAACAAACACTGAACAAACACTAAAGGGACAGAAAACAGCTAAATAGTTTTTAATACAATTTTTGCTCCTAGACAAATGTATTTCGGGACAAAGAAACATATCCAAAAATATCCGACAATAACAGGATTGGTGAGAGTGTGAAATTACCCAGGTCTGCGAGCAGGAAAGCCCACATATTTTCTATTAAATTAGCCAAACGTCAGTGATATGATGATACTGCTCGAATGGAAAGCCTGAAAGGAATAATCCCTAATCTCATTGACGCTCTGGGAGACGCAGGTGAAGCAGTCTGGCCCCAAGACAGTAAGAAAAAAACTACAGCAACCCAGCAATCTGCTGTAATGGGAGAAGGAGAGATATGAAATATAACCCAGTCAACAATATTGCTGCAATATCAGCAGCACGACCACAAAATACATGATTAGGACACAAATCCACAGAAAACACAGAAGTAAACGTTGATGAAAGAAGGCTATTATGTTGTGCGTGTTACCGTACAGCAGTATGACGATGCATCATAAAACCAACTAGAATATGAAGAGAGTAATGCTGCTAGATCGGGTTTACATTACAAAACCACATTCTTCCCATACTAGGACACCTCACAATGAGCTCCCAGGTGACGAACCGGAAAAACATTCATCCTATTGTCAGGAGACAGCCGACTCCAAATCCTGATGATACCACACTCGACCGTGGCCAACGTCCGAGAGAGGAAAAACAGGCCATGCTGTCTGGACTGGAGGGATGATGCTACATTCTCTCCTGTCAGTCAAGAGTGACACGAGCCACAATGTGGGTATTTGTGAGCTTAGGTTTGAGTAAGAGGATAGATAGTGAATCCTACAAGTCTGTTCAGCTTGGCTTCGAGAGAAGCATTTGAAAATATTGACTTCATGTGTCTCAGAGGGAAAACGTGTTAGCGTTCACCCTCACATGAGGTGTGATAGGGAGAAAACTAGCTAGTGGGTGAGATTTGGGAAATGACCAAATTTGGTGAAAAAAGAGGATTCATTTATAAAAGGGAAAAAAAGTGTACATATCTTATAGAAGGCTCAAGGATTAAGGCTTTGTGTTACTGATCAAGGTCAGGGGTTGAAGCCCCTAGCAAACCAAAGCTACCAATGCTGGTATGATGTATATTCATATGTTATACCTCATACCTTAGAAATAAATATTAAATATTGTTCATGTCATTCACAGCAAGGCTGTCACACAGGCTCTTACCAGCCATTTCATATTGAGGCACATTCGGTAAAGCAAAAAAGTTCCAGCATTGTGGAAATTATCTAGCAGTCCATCACGAATATTAGAAAATGAGTTCAGGTATCTCATCCTTGTTCTTCTAAATGTTTCTCGGACTGACGGGTGTCCATGCACTTCTTGTAGAAACTGAAGAAGGGCTTGGGGGGGGGGGGAGCAATGCAAACCTTTATATCCGACAGGTTTCAAAGCTAGCTAGTGTGAAGTTATAGTGTTTACGGTCAATATTCTGTGGCTAGACAATAATTAGTAGAAGTAATCAAATTTATATTTAAAAAAACTGTACTGTAGGAAGAAAAAATAAAAAAAATGTACCTTCTGAACCTACTTGACTGTAACTATGAATAAAAGGCTAATAGCCTGGGCATGTACAGTAACCTGCTTGTAGGGGGCATGTGGCCTTGAGATTTGTTCCAACTTGTGACTTAACATTTGTGATAAAGACAAAATTTGTGATATCTCAATTATAACAGGCAAGTGCCAAAGTTTTAATTAAACCGAGAGTGCACCGAGATCAGAAACGGCAGGTACGGCATTATATAAAAGGCTGAATTAAAAGAAACCGATCAATCTGATTTGGAAAGCATAGGAGCTCATTCAAAGAGAAAACCCAGGCTGCAGGAAAACTGCTCCGTCATGCTGCAAGCGAACAGGCTTTAACTTACGAATGAACTGAGGGTATCATCAGAATTCATTAAGTAACCTCCCTGTTCTGCTGTCATATCAACACAACAGTGAGATGACCTAATTAATAATAATTTATACAAGCACATATTGAGAGCTTGAATATGCTTGGTGAAATAGCACACACCAGCTGTGCAGCTTGTTGGTTTATTATTTAACAAAATGGTTAATTATCCAGACTACTGAGGAAAACTGCATCTTTACATGCTGTTCTCAGCCTGGCTATAAACAGCTGTGTGCCTCCAAGTGACCCAAAGCTATTAGTTTATTACTGTGAGCATAATTCCCGCTACATTATCCAGGCTTCCCTACATATCGCTATTATGTTCACTGTTAGACTCATTGATGTGATACTAATGAACTAATGACTTTATAAATGGAACAGGCTTGTGCTCTGGTATAAATAGTGACTATATACCCAGTGTTTTTTTTGTTTTGTTTTGTTTTAATACAAAAATAGACGATATGCATTTTGATTTGGCATAGATCTTATCCAATACAAATTCATTACATTCATATCAAAAATTTGTCAAATTTTGACTAAAATAAAGTTCAACAACAGTGGAATGATATTTGTGCCCCTTCCAAAGCTCTGCCCCTTACCTCCCCATGTTCACAAAGCTCTGCCCCTTTCCTCCCCATGTACACAACACTCCGCCCCTTTCCTCCCCATGTACACAACACTCCACCCCTTTCCTCCCCATGTACACAACACTCCACCCCTTACCTCCCCATGTTCACAAAGCTCTGCCCCTTTCCTCCCCATGTACACAACACTCCGCCCCTTTCCTCCCCATGTACACAACACTCCACCCCTTTCCTCCCCATGTTCACAAAGCTCTGCCCCTTTCCTCCCCATGTACACAACACTCCACCCCTTACCTCCCCATGTACACAACACTCCACCCCTTTCCTCCCCATGTACACAACACTCCACCCCTTTCCTCCCCATGTTCACAACACTCCACCCCTTTCCTCCCCATGTTCACAAAGCTCTGCCCCTTTCCTCCCCATGTACACAAAGCTCTGCCCCTTTCCTCCCCATGTACACAACACTCCACCCCTTTCCTCCCCATGTACACAACACTCCACCCCTTTCCTCCCAATGTACACTTAACCCCACCCGTTTCCTCCCCATGTACACAAAACCCCACCCCTTTCCTCCCCATGTACACAAAACTCCACCCCTTTCCTCCCCATGTACACAAAACTCCACCCCTTTCCTTTCTATGTACACGAAGCTCCACCCCATAATCCTAGGTATTTTTTCTTATTTTATTTGAGATAGTATCATCAGCTGCATGAGAGGTTGACGCAGTTATGTCACACTACATAACACTTATGTAAAGCCAATTCAATTCAAAGCTATACAAGTGCATTTGCATTTCAATACCTGCCAAAAAAGAAAGTCAGTAAAGCGGTTATTACACTGGATCTATTTGCTGTGAATGTGATTGTTCCCGGCACATGCTGCATCAATAATCTGCTGTCAGACTCAGTTGATTCTATCTTACGTCATCATAAACGCAAATGGAGAACAGAACGTGACAACTTTGGTGCTATTAAGTGCTTCTGTGTCACACAACCTTCTCGTGCCCCTCTTGGTACATGTGTGTTGTGGAAACCTTTCATGCCTTTCTGTGGCTAAAACACACGCCCAGGTTACTTTACTTCCTGAACAAGTGCGGGCCCGAGTAAGAGCTGCGTTCACATTCACAGGAATCGTAGCACAGTTTTCCACTGCAGCTGAACTCACACCACATCCTACAGGTAGTCTCAGGGTTCAGTGCTGTAGTGCGCTTCCCGGTCCATATCACACCTTTCACATCACTAATCTTTCACATGAGCCCTGTTCTGTTTCAACTGGCAGTGTGAAAGCATCCTAATTAGGTGTCCAGCTTAAACACCCTTCACCAGCACTGCTGATGTTTCCTTTAGTTTCACTATAGTTCTTTTACTATAGGACTTGTTAAAAGAATTAAAAACTAAAAGAAAATGATTTAATAAAAAAAAAATCTACTATTGCAGTCTTAAATTTGTAAATGCAGTAAGCTCAGTTTGTAAATGCTAACTTGCATAAAACATGCCCCAGGCAGTCATTACCTCTGAAACAACCCGGTCTGAATCTGTTTCTGGTCGTATTATACATTTCTGTCTGGCTCTTACACCTACTCTGGATAAGCCAGTTCGTCTTTTCTTCGCCCAAATAATATTTCCATCCTGCGAATCTCATTTCTGTGCACTCTAGTTCTAGGCTTGTCCATCCTCTCACTGACAGCGTTGGCCCATCAATACTCAAAAGGTTCTTTTGAATTTTTCATGCTGTCTCTGACACCCTCTCTCCCACCCCGCGATTTCCATCTCAAAGGCAACTCTTCTCTATTCGTCAGCACTGCATTTGGGACATGGTCACATCTGTATCTCCACAGTCCTGTGCTGACATCAGGCTTGTGTGGAACTGCACCACTTTTTCTTCCTTCCTCTCTTTGATGTGCTTCTGTCGCCTGGATTTTGGCTTCACTGTGCAAGTACATGTGCTCTCCATTAAGCTGCATAAGGCCAAGGCTTTTCCTGCATCGTTTTTCTGTTACAGAATGTCATTAAACTCTGTTATTTTTTTTTTATTATTTTTTTTTATTTATTTATATATTTTTTTTAAATACGCCTGTTCACGTTGCATTAGAAACTACAGCATGGAATCTAAGGAAATGATTCATCCAACAACTATTTAAACACTTGTTTTGACACCAGGACAACAACATGGGCAAAGCATTGTGTGCTTAACTTGCTGTATTTCTGAAGGTGCCGTAAAAACTGCAGAACAAAGTTGTGGCAAATTTTTTGCAGATGTAAGCAGGCTTCAAGGCATTGATGAAATGGATATGAAGTATTAATTGAATACGGTGCTCATCTGTCTTTAGGTTGAATAGAGATTACAGCTGCTTTGGGGGGAAAAACACAACTGATCAGTGTGTAAGGTAGTTAGATAAATTAACATGGGGAAAAAAAAGCCCATCTCCAAATAATTTAAAAATCAAACCAAAAATCAGGGGCAATATTCTAACCTTGAACCTAGCTATTTAGTAATTATGCTCAAAGTTCAGCTAAAGGTTAAAGTCTTGCATTACAGCATTAAATGCTTGGACCCCTACAAAAGAGCATGCAGTGTTACAGCTAATCAGCTCTTGACAAGCCCACACAATGAAAACCCACCTCTCTTAATGGGATGCAGAGAGTGGGCAATTTCATCCGCAGCTTTTAGCCTGTCTTTTGACCTCTACTCATGGTTGTCAAGGTAACTCGCATCTCACAAGCAATCTGGCATGTGAACTTTTTGACTAGCCAGAAGCCCATTAGCTCTTTTTGACAGTGCACTTCTGTAGCCATAGAACTGGAGTTAGTATTAGAACAAAAAAAACAGGATCGTCAGACATGCAGAAACACAGAAAGACGTAAAATTTGACTCAGGAATGAAAGAGAGCAGCGCTGTGTGCTTTACCGCTAGAGTTTACCGCCAGTCACCCCTGGCTTTTAAAGTCAATATACAAGTCTTTTAGGGCCTTTTTACACCTGGTCACTTCATGTGGGGGGAAAAAAAAATCAATATTAACCCTACTCACAGGGGTTATTTCTTGCCAAAGCAGTAGGTGCTGAATAAGGTTAGTCACATCGACAAGGTTTACCATCTTTTAGAATTAATGCAGAAACATCACTGAGCTTCAAAGAGATAATTCAGACGATCATCTGAAAGCAAGACGATGAGAAAGCTGTGCTGACTGAAGTGCGAAGACGAAGACGCAGATCTACCGCTTAACCTCCAAATAATTAAATAATCACTGAAAGTTGACGAACTATCCTTTAGATATTAGTTAAAATACTATTGGAAACACAAGAAATTGGCACAGCAGGTTCTACTGTATGTTAAGCTTTTTTGTTTAAACCCAGAACCATACAGAAAATGACAAATTAAATAAATACTTATTATTTAACTGTGCATTTAAAAGTAATTTCCCTTCATATTACTCCCTTTAATTAAAGACTCAACCCAGCCACCAACCCAGTCACTCAAGCTAGTGGCTACGTCAACTTCCCTATTACTTGATTAAACGAATTAATAAATGTTGGAGATTTTCTAACCCAAATTCTTTCCATCTGCAGCACTTACATTCAGTCTTTTGGTAGCTGTGAGTTGGTCAGACTGAGCTGGAGTTTTAAGCAGGAAAAGTATTCATCTGTTCATGAATATTGCACGCAGTCCTGATAACCTGGCACGCTGAACACTGCAGGCTGATCCAGCTGGAATCAAGCAACTACTTTATAAACGCCTTTACAAAGCAAACAGAACTTTACAGAAATCTATTCCTCTCATCTCATATGAGAATACATATGTAGAATACAGTCACAAATATAGAAGGATTACCCATTAGTTCACTTCAAATCTAAGCGACACTGATGACTTTTAGTTGATTTGCTGTTTAGTTCGTTTGGATGTGAACAACTCAAAGGAAAAGACCCTGGCTGGAGGATGTGTAAGCAGGAAAGTGGGTAAAAATAATCATATAAATACATATTTTATATATATATATATATATATATATATATATATATATATATATATATATATATATATATATATATATATATATACACACACATATATATACATATATATACACACACACACACACACAAAACAAACCTTAGCAATTTCAGAACTTCATCATTACCTACAGTATCTTAACTAAAAACAGGTGTTAAATTAAAAAAACAGAAACAACTCTTGTGTTATTTATCTAAGGGGGTTTTTACACCTGGTCACTTCATGCGTTTTCTGTGATCCGATAGCTTTCCGATGGTAAAAAGACCAGGTGTAAATGCCCTCCGAAACGGTTTCGAGACGGATTTAAATCCGATCGCTCAAACCACTTCAGGAGGTGGTCTGGGACGCATTTCAGATGAAACTGGACAGCTATAAATGCATGTGGTTGTTAAAGCCACATACGTCAGCACTATACTCCTCCCAAACGGAAGTACGTCACTCGCAGGTGACTCGCGAGTCGTGCATCGCGCCAGAAACAAATATGTTTTCCCACCAGCGCTGGCTCCAATCTTTCACCCAGGTGTCTCATTGTGTCTTAAAATGCACTGCTGCCACCAGTAAATGCTGTTTTTTGTAGCAACCGAACACACCAAAGTGTGTTCCATTTCAATTACCCCGGAAATGAGGTAAAATATATTTGCATATTGGGCGGGAGTAAAAAGATCAGATTGATATCCGATTTGCCAAAACGCATTTATGTGGCCTAGTGTAAATGGAACAGTTTTAACAAATCAGATCACAGAAAACACATGAAGTGACCAGGTGTAAAAAGGCCCTAAGTTTGTTACTTTCAGAGCAAATGCACAGAATTTCTATTTCTGCAGCAATAAATGGACTGTGCAGCGAGGGAAAATATAGCGGAGTTGGATTTAACCAGACTCAATGCTGCATATCTAAAAGCACTGTAATTTGCACTCTCTGCTATTTTTAAGACATACAAAGTGCACTGTGGTTAAAATGCATTTAAAAAAAAAGTCTGCTTCCTGTATGTTTCTTTGGGGTATGTGCAATTAATTGCTCATTCTTAATACTAAAGTTGAATCACTAGCTAAGCATGGTATGGCTACTGTTTTTGCACGGCAGAGGACAGCACCAGCATCCGTATCACTCTGTGCATCATCATTCATCTTGCTGTCCTGAAGCTAGCAGACTACACGACTCACCAAGTGGGAAGCTGACTCTGCTGTCTGATGGCGCAGACAGAAGAGAGTCCACGATCTCAGACCTCTTCTGGAGAAGCGTCGAGATCATCTCAAATCCCTCAGGGCCGAGGAATTCAAACAGCTGAGTGGATGAGACAGAGAGAAGAGATAAAGTTGTCAGTGCACCAGGCCATATGCATGAAAAAATAAATTCCTACTGCAGCCAAAAACATCATCCTCTCTATATGCCAAACGTGAGCACTCATTATCTCCCACATTGCTAAATCTGGAGTAGAGTCTCATCTGCTGCACAGTCTGCTGAACACAGACACCTGGCATTTAGCACCAGAAGAAAAAAAGCAGTCAGCTCCAGAATTATTGGCACCCTTGCTAAAGATGGGTAAAAGAAAATGGCAATAAAATTGTCTTTGCAGTTAATTATCTTAAGCCCACTCTGAAAATATGAGAGAAGCCTTTAGTTCAGGTACATTTGTTCTAAGGAATAAAAAAAAAAAAAAAAAAAAAAAACCTTCTGTCACAATTAATGGCACCCCTCAACATTTTGAATAAAAAAATGCTATTGAACCATTTAAATTTAACTTTTAACTCTTTAGGAACACTGTCAGTTAGCCAAAGCTTCCTGTTTCACTGGAGTATAAATATGAAGTACTGCAGAAGCTAGTCCTTTAGTCATCCATCAACATGGAGAAGATTAAAGAATACACAAACAAAATGAGGGAAAGAAAAGTATGTTGAATTTCATACATCAGGCAATAACTATAAAAATAGACCTATGCCTGAAAAAATGACCATATCATGCCATGCCATACCACATATACTCCCCCCACGCACACTGAGGAAGATGGCTAGAGAGGCATAGATTTCTCTGCAGACCACAGTTAGAGATTTGCAGAAGCATGATGGGGTCATGAAGTCTCCAAATTCTACAATTAGACACCACCTCCAGGCAAACAAACCACTCAAAAAGTATGCCAGAAGAAAGCATATTCCTCCATCCAACAAAATGCGGAAGGGTCTGGAGACGGGTTCGGTAGATTGCTACAGAAACTTTGACTAGAATCAGACTCTATGGTCAGCTGAAGCATAAATAGAGCTTTTATTGGCAATGAAAACTCAAGGTGGCTTTGGTTATACAGAAAAGTAAGCAACCCCTGCTGTTAAATATGCTGGGGGTTCTGTGATGATGTGGAACTGTTTTCCCCAAAAGTCCTGGGAATCTTGTTAGGATACTGGAATACAAGGTATGTTAAATATTGCCTCTGCCAAAAGGTTACAACTGGTCAATGATTAAAATTATACATAAAAAAAAATTAAAAAAAGGGACAGTTGGCTATTCCAGTCTCTTGCTCTAAACCCCAGTGAACTGGAGAACACTGTAGGATCTGGATAGTCTGTATTAAAATGTGATCTCAGATTACTTGCCCTATTTTCATAGAGTTATTGAGCTGCTTGACCAAGAAAGACATAGACCTCCCTACCGTGTTTTATACTAATTTTTCCAAAGGTAGCGATAATTCCGGAGCTGAATTTTCATGGAAAACGACTAATATCTAAGATAACATTCAACATTTTAAACCTCACAGACAGATTTCATTGCAAACACAGCAGTATAACAAAAAGGTACGAATATAGATGAATAAGAGACAAGTACTGGTATGGACAGATAACATCTGAAAGTCCTTGCTTGGAGTAAAAGTACTGACATCCTTAAGATAGCTCCTCGGTGGAAGATAGACCTTTTGAGAAGAGCAAAATAATGATCTCCAAACTGTCCATCATTACATTAGGCTAAACACTTGCTTTCAAACTACAAGCAAAGATTTATTGTCGGTTTGCACAAATTTACAAAACTTTTCTCTTGTTTCCTTTGTATTGAGCTGTTCATTAGCAGGAAACACACACATTATGTAATACCGTTTCTAGACTATAATTATGTAAATCTTGTTTTATATTATTATTATTATTATCATTATCATTATTGCTGCTAGTGAGAATTTGTTTGTCCTGTTATGGACAACATGGTGGCAAATCTCCGTCTCACAGTTCCATGGATTCAGGCCTTCAGCCCTGAGATCTGGTTTCCGTATGTGAGGAAATTTGCATGTTGTCCTCACGTCTGTGTGGGCTTCCTCTGGGTTCCACAGTTTCTTCCCACCTCTCAAAACCATGCTGGTAGAGAAACTAAACTGCCACTGAGTGTGAGTAAGTGTGCGAATGTGTAAGGTCTCATGCAGGTTATACTGTATTCCTCATCTCACACCTAGTGTCCATGGGATAGGTTCTGGCTCCACTGTGACCTTGACTGAAGCGGTTACTGAAGGAGGTTGAATGTAAAGTGTGCGAGTGTTGGTGAAATAATACATTGGCGGCCTTGTTGCTTGAAAATTTGGAGCGATGAGGAACGCAGACATTTGTAGAGGAATGCTTTTGAAAGATTTCTAGACTTTCTGTTTGACTGATTTTTAGATGTTTAGCTATTCTTTCTCTGATTTGGGAGTTTAGCATTAATGGCCTTCAGAGTCATTCAAATGTCCCAAAGTTTCAGAGCTCGACTCTGTACACAGGCTTGATGTAACATTACACTGGAAACGGTATTGAATCCTAAATTGCAGTTGTATTCCATACAGTATATATGGTCTCTATATTGAATTGTACACCGTTTACAGCACAATAAACATACATAAAGCACAAAGACATCAGTTGAAAAGCTCTGTTTAGATAAATTCAGTCCGGTGCTAAATCTAAATTACCTTTAATCCTCATCATCCAACAGCTCACTCCTATACTTGTCTCCCAATTTATATGCTGTTGCAGCAAATGTCATTTATAAAGCAGAAATGTAAAATATTAAAAAGCTGGGCTCTACCATTTGTATGCCCTCCCCTGTACCTCTGTCAAGTTTAAGGGCAGTAAGTGGAAATGCTTTCAACTTTGCCATTAACTTTAGAGTCACTCGCACAGAGAAGCATGGTGGGCTTCACAGACAAAGGGCATCCCACATCTGAAGACGCCAGGGGGAGAGTTAGGTTCCAAATGTCACCTACGTGAGGAACATTTAAAATCTCAGGTGCTATACTAAGACTTGGGAGATGATGGAGGTTTCGCTCAAGAGGCACAACAGTCAGCTGATCACAGAAAAGTATGAAAGACAGAGAAAGAAAGAAACTAAAGAAGAAAGACTCAAAAACAAATCCCTGTCGAATTACGTTTGATTTGATGTCCAACTGAAATGTCTGTGACAAACAGCTGAGAGTCCAGCTCAAGACTGATCATAGTCATTAAAGCCTTCAAATCTTTCCATCATATCTACAGACACCGGCATCCCTGCTCTCACACATCCTAAGTCATGTGACACGGATTGTGTAGTAGACTAGCAACCAATAATGTCCACGGATATTAGTGTTATCCACTATATGGCCAAAGGTTTGTGGACACCTGACCATCACTTCAATATGTTTTTTGATGATCCAATTCTATGCCTCCAAGAATGGCAACAGTTTGTTCACAGATAGGTCAAGATTGCCCACTTTTGGCCATATAGTGTACATATAAGTATCTATCACAAGGAGTTATACTGATTGGTTGGACGGATGGATTGTCAATTTTATTTGATCAAAATTCTAAAATAATAACTGTGCCAAGTCTGGGTTCAAGGTGCCACTGTTGGACTGCTGAGTAAAGCCTGTAAACCTCCCTGCTCTGGTGCTAATGGACTCCCACATGATTAAGGACTTTTCTATAACCCCACACCCATTGTGTATTTTCCCTTAAAACATTGGTGAAAGCATTTTCATTTAAAACATGTTCCCTTGGTGCATGTGGTTTGGAAGAATCTGTGCTCTCTACAGCAAGGACAGTAAACATACACTGGCTCTCACCTCATTCTGAAGCTCATCATCACTCTTGGAAGAAGCCAGCATCTCAAACAGCGAGGTACAGAGCTCCTCTGCACTGGATGAACCCATGTTGCCTCCACTCAGATACTTCTCCACCTCTCTTCTAAGGATAGATCGGTCAGCACTGCTGCTCTGGCTCGCTGACTGCACGCCAGCGCTCTCTAAACCGGTGCTACGTCCACCAGCATGGTTGCTTAAGAAGCTGTTGAAATCCAGACTCAGCTCCTCACTTTGTTCCACCTCCCATGGAAGACTATCTAGACTGTCTAGGACATAAGTGTCAAAAGAAAAGACTATGTTCCGCCCAAAAGCCATTCCATGATCTATAGGCTTGTTGGACGTATGGGACTGAATGAAATCTTCCACCTGGGACTCTCCGTGCTGAGCCACCAGATGGCTGACTGCAGCACATGCTGTGTCGGCTGCTGAGGCCGGGAACGGTCCGAACATCTGCTTAATGGCCCGGGTCTCTTCATGGCTGACCTGTTCTTTGTTCTGGAATGTCTTGAACAAGAAGACTGCAGCACTTTCAATGGCATCCTGTCCGAAATCTGTCCCCACTGCAACGTTCAAAGAGAACATAGGAAGCATAGTGATTATTCTGGAGACCCACAAAAACGAGAAAATGCCTATGTACCATGGGAGAGAACAATTATAACCATTTTCACTTCACTGCCCATGCTTTTGCTCGTGAAGGAATACTTCAACCCAATGTTAGCCACAGAAAACTTTAATAATAAGGGAGAAAAGGGCTGAATGTCCAATTAAAGGAGAAAATATGATCAAGAAGCAGGAAGACCAGAATTTGGGCCAATTAAAGTTGAGGAACGCAGCTCACTCTCTATCTACAACTCAGTGTCTGTAAGTAATAGATCATTTCTGTGCATTTTAAAATGTGGAAACTTGGAGAATGCTTTATTCCGGTTTAGGATGTCTCTCAATGGCCTGTTTAAAAACTGCAGAGAGGATATCGCATGAACTTCACCGAATGTGCAATCACACTTTACAACTCTTTAATACAACAAACATTTGTCAGCTAAAAAATATTTGTTTTTAAAAGAGCACAGCACTGGAGAACAAATAGTACAGGGTTTACTGGTATAGAGGAAATGTTAAGACTTTATACTGGGACTTGTAATTAGGAATGGTGAATCTAACGTTTTAGAAGAGCTTCATTATTTCCTTTGTCTGTGTGATTTATACCCAAGCCTGTTAAAAACATTTACAGTCTGATTGGCATGAAAACAGATTTCTAGAAAAATCACCCGAACATCTAATCAAAAATCACCCGAACAACTAATCGGCTCTTTTACTTCCCTTCATTGTTATTGTATTGAATATTTTTTCAAAGTTAGACTTTTGTACTGTACAATCATTTACACTGTGATATTTACAATAAAAAACAAAAGTATGAACCATTTTTTCACTACAAGAATCCTCACTTCATTTTCCAGAACGAGGATATTAAATGTGCAGTGCAGAGTAACAGTTTGGCTCCTGAGCAGATAATTACATATATAACTACACCCCTAAGTACATTTTAAAAATATTTAAATGAGTAAACAATTGGTTCGTTTGTTAATTACACTAAAGCATCATCTGGGCATCATCATGCTAAAAAAACAAAAAAAAAACACTGAGCTGTTAATCACGAGTTTTCATCTCTTTGATTTCTATCACACCTACAGTACCCCTGGCCTGCTATGAACAGAGCCTCCCTTGCATTCACTAGAGCTATAGTGGGATTAGTGAAAAAGAGAGGGCCCTGCCATGTTGCAATCCATGCCCTGCTGCTTGCAGTGTGGCCTACCTCCCTTGTCCCTTGACGACAGGATCAGAACAGTAATATGAGCCGTGTGATAGGACACAATATGCAGCACAGTTTGACTAAGACTGCATTCTGGGGGATTTGCATCTAATCTAATTAGAAGACACATCAGGAAAGCTGAACACTGTGGCGTTGTGACATTCACCTTTGTTCAGCATAGGTAAATAACCTTAACTTTACGCTTTTGAATAATGTTTAACACTTTTGGTCGGCTAAAGCTGGTTTTAGAGGGTGCATTGCCATCAGTCTCAGATTATTACTTGTCACACAGTATGAGATGATCCCAATAAAATCTTGACTGGATTCTATAACAGACTTTGCAGTAATGTGCGTTCTCAATGTCAGATTAGTCTATGAAGATGCTCTAGTGATAAAGAAAATTACTACATTCATCAATCAGCATGAGCTGGGCTCATGTAGGAAATGTAAGGTCACAAACAGTGAGCTTGCAGTAATAAGGATATTCTAGGTTTCACCATTGGCGCTACCGTATATTTAGTTTCTTGTCATCCTCTGCCATCCTTAGCCTGTCGGGTTTAAAATGAAAAAATAAATAAATAAAATAAAATCTTGACGCTGCCAGAACTTTATGATCCATGTCTTAAATCGAAACGGCACCAAATCGGCCTCCGCAGTAAGCATGTCGTATTATGCAATCTAAGACTTCCTGTCTTAATTCACAAGCAAAGAAGTATTTTAGAATGTGAGATTTGTCAGTGACAGCAAAATCAGGCCAAAAACCATAGTGAACACCCAAACACTAAATGCAGTTTGTAGTTCAATGCACAAGTGATATGGGCAAAATCATGCATGGGGAAAACAGAACATTTGGAAGGGGAAGCATTTCAGCACATAAGATAGAAGTAGGTGTGGATACTGCTTGCTGAACATTTTACTTCTCATCACAATCAACACAGTTCCGGTCAGAAATAAAACAGGATGCAGGAGTTTTCAAGACATCAGATAAATACTGTACCTATTTGCTTGGCCGCTTGAAGGAGATTTTTCAGCTCCGGAGACTCTTTCCGTTGCTCCTTCTTCTCTAGCTGTTGTGTGAAAAACTGGACAACCTTTGCCCAGGTCAGACTCTCTCGGGCAAACAGCTCCCTCCTCTTCAAACGCTTAGCCTGCACAAGACACACAAGCTAAAGCATAAAACTCTATTGATGTCCTTGTTTTATAGCTGGAGGCAATCATTCGAAATCATTTACATAAATAAAACATTCATATATCTATCTGCAGTGACTAAACCTGAATTAGAATCAGGTTTAGATAATAAACTCCTTTAACACCAAGACACTGTATAAGCAATCCCAGTGTTCGAGCGTATGCTAAGAACAAATCTCGGTCTTTATCTCTTGCATAAAGAAGCGTGTTTGCTACTTTAAACAATTTAGAGCTAAAAGCTGTTGATAGAAGATAATCAGAAGCGCAATCTACCTCCTCTTAAAAAGCCAAAAGAGGCCAGGAGATGGACTGATTAATGAAAAACAAGATGGGGAGGGAAGTGAAGGATTGAGAATGTGTCTGCCACAAACACATAAATAATGGAGGAGATACAGAGGACTAGCTTAATAGAGATACATGTTCAAGGACATAACATTGGACACGGTCTACCATGAGTCGAGTCATTTTTATCCGCCACATACATTTACTAGGGACGTTGTCATATACATCTACCATATACATTTACTACAAACGTATTTGGAATTGGAGGTAGGAATAGCAGTTCAGAGTGCATTTTGTACTACATATCCTATTTTCTATTACACTAGCATTTTGAAAATGTTACTAGCTTCATTTTCTGTTCCATGCTAATATTTTGCAATTATCTCATTTTTTGTTTCATACTAGCATATTGTGATTTTGTTTTGTTTTATTTAATAACGCTTTGTAATTGATAATAGCTAATAACAAACAAATTATTTGCAATTATTTTTATATTTCATTACAACTTTGTGTTAATATTTTGTAATTAACTTGTATTATATGCTATTATTTGGCTTTTTTAATTAGCTTAGTTTCGTATTACATACTAGTATTTCACAATTATCTCATTTATTCCAACATTTGTGTAATGATCTCATTTTGTTTCCCTAAAGTAACTAGCAAATGTAACTAGCTTCATTTTACATTTCATGCTAGTTTTTAGCAATTATCCCGTTTTTCTCCATACTTATTCACAATTACACTGTTCTGTATTATGCTATCCTTAATGCTTAGTCTTAGTAATTATCTGATTTTGAATTACATTCGTATTTTGTATCTCAATGTAATGGTTACTATCTTCATTTTCTATACATCCTAAGATTTAGCAATTTTATCATTTTGCATTAGATAACAAATTTACAATTCTCTCAATTTGTATTTTATACAGTTCTTATGTAATTATGTAATTTATGGGACAAATTATTGTCATTGTTTCTAAATTCATTTTGTGTTTGAGATTATTATTGCATTATTATTAAGTTTGTTCTTTATACTGGTCAATTAAAGAAATTTCTTTTGCATTACATAACATTATTTTGAATTTAACTAATCCACTATTTCATTTTAGACTTTTGTAATTATCTCATATTGCGTTAAATACTATTATAATACAATCATCTCAATGATCGCATATAAGCATTTTGCAATTATCTCATTTTGTTTTATTGGTGTTTTGTCATTGTTACTTTAGTGCTAATATTTGTTAATGTTAGTGCTAATAGAGCTAATATTTCACAATTCAAATTTTTATTGAAATCTTTATTTTGAAATTGTCTTCTTGTGTATTACATACTAAAATTGTCACAAGGATATTGTTCTTCAGTGGCTCATAATAAAATGCAGTTCCTCCAACACTAAAACAACCAGGATGTGAACTATTAAGATATCAGGACAAATAACGTCAATTCCTCTAATGTGCTTTATCAAGATTGTACATAAAAAAACACTACAGAATCAGTGTGTGAAAAACTTTATGCAAGAATTGTATGATCAGAAAATGAGAAAGGAATTAAAATGGAAATATTTGTTGTGAAAACAAGTTGTGCCTTGCCTTTAAATCGTACAGCTCGAGTGTGAGGTCGTCCTGCTTGCTGACCGTGGAGAAAGAGCGCAATGCACCGGTAAGTCGAGGAGGAGCCATAGCTCTGTTCCTCAGTCAACCATCAGAGGAAAGATGTAGT
The DNA here is from genome assembly GCF_022655615.1 of Tachysurus fulvidraco. Taxonomy (NCBI): domain Eukaryota; kingdom Metazoa; phylum Chordata; class Actinopteri; order Siluriformes; family Bagridae; genus Tachysurus; species Tachysurus fulvidraco. Next base: position 16,784,288 of record NC_062520.1, on the reverse strand, counting down.
CATGCAGCAAAAGTGCCTGTTAGGAAAAATTAGCAATGTTGAATATTAATGTGACTGCTTTACACATTAATATTCATCTCAAGTCATGAGCTCCCACTAATTGTGTTACATCCTGTATCATGTGCTGTTTCCTTTAAAGCTTTGACACTTTCAAAAACTTTCTTGGTCACTAAAGAGCCAAAAATACCCAGGAATAAATATCCAGGAATAAATACCCACGAATAAATAAAAATTAATATTAATACTGAATTCTTAGTCCAAGTTGAGATCAGTCCCAATATTTGAACACATATTTGATTGTATATTTTTTTTTTTTACATCATTACCAAATCATCAATTTCCCAGAGACATTCAGAACTTGACTATTTACAGACCTAGGAGGAAAAACTAGTTATTTTCCTCTCAGTCACTCTGTGTTTTGTTTTTTTCTCCACAAAGCTTATTAATAATTACAACAGCTATCTTGGTGCAATGATAGATAACCTGATATTCCCAGGATAGAAATGAAAGTCAGTATAGAACGAGTGAAATGAAAGGTTAATTGATTCTTTCGTTAATGCGAGAGCATCCAAATAAATAAATAAATAAATAAATAAATAAATAAATAACTATAAAGAGTTTAAAAGAAGCCAGAAGACAAGCTGCTTTACAAGCGTCTCACATGTAGCTCTTTACCAAATGTGTGTTGAAGAAATAACTGGAGTGTTAATGGATTTTTTTTTTATTAAAGCTTCAGTAAAATGCACAGGATACATTTACTTAGCTTCAGGTAAAACGACAAATTTTCATGTTTTGTCCGGTCAGGCAGTGATGTGGTGGTGTAAGCCGAGCCCATTCTGCAGACCCATAAACAGCACATAAACTACATCAAGCCCTAGGCACCTAACGTTAGCTAGCAAGTTAAAATATATACCCTGGATGAAGGGGAAAGAGTTCTCGGCCGTCTGCTAAAATCCCACAATGCACAGCTCGGGCTCGGGCCAAAGGGTGAATCTAGGGTCTTTAGCTCTGAGGTATTCTTTAGCCGGATAATATACAGAGAGACAAAACTATCAAGTATTTTTACTAAAATACTGAGTGAAATACACATACTGATGGCAGTATATTTATAAAATAGTAAAACTACACAAAACACACCAATAGTTTCCCACTCATCACTTCAAATTTACTTTGCTTTAGCTAAAACAGCTTACAGGCTAATTACTCAAATTTTACTCAAGGAAAATCAAGTGACTTCGCTAGCTTCATAACAACATTTAGAACAAACAACTGCTTACCTGTTTAGCAAAGGGGGGAAAGTACACACAAACCCATTTTGTTGGTATTGATTAAGCTGTACTTGACCACGGTGTAAGTACAAAATAACTTCTCAGACTGCCTGAGGCTCCAGTCAGTCCCTATGTAGTCATATAGTCATACATCTTTTATATGTGGTGCTGGAGTCTGATGATAATTGACACATCGGCGTTGTTGTATGACATGTACACAAAATGATCTCACTAATTTTACCCCAACAACCACGACACGACTCTTAATGAGAGACACTATTACAGGACTGTCAGGGCCTCAGGGACTCAGAAGCATCATATCAGCCTGGACAATTTTTTTTTCCTCTTCTATGACTCATTATATAAAAAAAAAAAAAAAACACTATTCAACTTTTCCCTTAATGGAGGAAAGATCAGTACTTGAGCAACAAAAGAAAATCGCACCGACATCTTCATATCAAAAAGCCCTAATTGTACAATAAACCCAAACTCTGAAATAAACCTTCTGTGTGTGTGTGTGTGTGTATATATATATATAGCGATATATATATATATATTTTTTTTTAAAGATCACATCTTTGAACACACAAAATGTGTGCACTGAACTCCAACAAAAAGTGAATAAAATGTAATCTGTAATTCCATTAAGCAACTGAAACCTTATTAGAAGGCAGGTTAGAGGGTTTTTACAGCTGCAGTTCTAAATTTTAGAAGATGAACAGGTATCTGTGTGTGTCAGAGGGAGCAAAGCATAAACTGAAGCCTATTCTCCAGCTTGCACTGTGTAATAACTTTGAAATAGTCAACAGAAAAGCTATTAGAAAGCCTCAGATCGGAAACGCCTTTTTAATCAGTCAGGATGGAGTTTGCCTGGATGAGCAAACTGGGTGAGTAAAGAATGTACTCACTCTGAGTGAATGTGATTGGGGAAGGAAAAGACTTCACTATTTGGCTTTGGCTGAGGAGCTTCGATATGCTGAATTATTTGTCTTGCAAAGATAAAAATGTAGGCTGTAACAAAGAACAGGGTTTTGGTCTATCACACTTTGATTTGTGTGTCTTAAAACAAAGTAAAGTGCATATTCCACAGAAAGGTTGTGATATCAGATGCAGCCGGACACCAATTAGTTCCCTGGTCATGTCAGAAAGATCGTAAATACGAGTTACATTACACTGTCTCATGTTTTATTTTTTTAATACAACTGAGCAATTGAGGGTTAAGGCCCATGCTCAGGGGCCCAAAAGTGGCAACGTGGTGGACCTGGGATCAAACTTACAACCTTCTGATTGGCAGCCCAACACCTTAACCACTAGGCTACCACACGCCTCAAGTTGAACGCGTACGAACGCCTCACAATGTCGTAATTATGAGTGAGAGAAATCTTGATTTTCTTTTAATTTATCAGTTTCAGTAGAAAATACGGTAGAATCAATTATTTGCTATACATTTGTTGAACATTTGTTTCTCTCAAAAGCTAATTCTACTTATTGTGAGTTTGGAATCTACAAAAGTTATTGAAATACAAGCGTTGCAATACATGGGACGCCACAGCGGATCGTCTTGACTACATATTTTATTTTGACACAAACTCAAATCTTGCCATAAACAAGCAAAATGGTTTATATTTAAGCGGCTTAAAGGAGTGAAATAGATTGAACGTAAAGCGACTTCATAAATTGATTAAAAACAATCAAAACACAACTGATGTGCATTCTTTGTTGTTAATTTTCTAGAAGTAAAAGTTAAAAGCCTTGCTGTATTTTTTGCAGTTATTTTTGAGAAGGTTTACCTCCATATTGCTCTACTAAAGTGACTTGAACCCACTTTACATCGTAATTCCAACTGCCCAACTCGTAAATATGAACTTCCCAGAAGGACTTTAATGCACAGAGTACATCAAGTAAAAGCTCTCAAACAAACAACTAGAAGACTATAGCCTATATAGACTATATTCTAAAGGTTTAATCACAACATCAGTGAGATATTGCCTGGTTTGTTACTTAAGTTAAAGACATTTTTATTATTAGCTTGAATCATGTGTAGATTGAAGTCTTGTGGTATTAGAGTAATCCAATACCATTGTGAAATCTCAAAGCACAGATTCACAGATGTTAGCACAAATTGGAGCTATAACTATACTATTAAATTTAGGGGCTTTACACATGCAGAATAACAGTGTTGCAAAACACCAGCATCAGGAGTCTCTGTTCAGTGCTTATGTGAAAGCCTGGAGTCTATTCCAGGAGACTCAGGGCACGATGCAGGGTACAGTCTGAACAGGAAACCAGTCCATTGCAGGGCACAAATCACACGCATACACAATCACACACACAAACACAAACAATCACACACACAAACAGACACACGCACAAACACACGCACAAACACACACACAAACACTCACACAATCACACCCAATCACACACACAATCTCACACACACAAACAAACACGCATACACAATCACACACACAATCAATCACACACACACACAAACACAATCACACACACAAACAAACACGCATACACAATCACACACACAATCAATCACACACACAATCAATCACACACACAATCAATCACACACACAATCAATCACACACACAATCAATCACACACACAATCAATCACACACACAAAATCACACACGCATACACAATCACACACGCATACACAATCACACACGCATACACAATCACACACGCATACACAATCACACACGCATACACAATCACACACACAAAATCACACACGCATACACAATCACACACGCATACACAATCACACACGCATACACAATCACACACGCATACACAATCACACACACAAAATCACACACGCATACACAATCACACACACAATCACACACGCATACACAATCACACACACAATCACACACGCATACACAATCACACACGCATACACAATCACACACGCATACACAATCACACACACAAAATCACACACGCATACACAATCACACACACAATCACACACGCATACACAATCACACACACACACACACACACGCATACACAATCACACACACACACACACACGCATACACAATCACACACACACACAATCACACACACAATCATGCATACACAATCACACACACAATCACACAATCACACACACACAATCACACACACACAATCACACACACACAATCACACACACACAATCACACACACACACACAGACACAAGCACACACACACAGACAGACACACACAAACACTCGAACACACACAGACACAAATACACACACAAACACACAATCACACACACACAATCACACACACACACACACAATCACACACACACACACACAATCACACACACACACACACAATCACACACGCATACACAATCACACACGCATACACAATCACACACGCATACACAATCACACACGCATACACAATCACACACGCATACACAATCACACACGCATACACAAATCACACACGCATACACAAATCACACACACTATGGACAATTTAGAGATGCCAATTAGTCTACAACTTACACACAAGATTACACAAGATTACACACATTAATATACAAAGCAAATGTACTGTTCATTTGCGACTGCTTTACTTTCAGTACATCTAGAGCTTCAGCCCGGGTGGTTGCGGAGGCAAAAACTCGGGTCTGGGAGGAGTTCGGTGAGGCCATGGAGAAGGACTAATCGGTCGGCCTCAAAGGAACTCATCTGGCGCCTCAGGAGGGGGAAGCAGTGCCCTGCTCACACTGTTTACAGTGGGAGTGGGAATCTGCAGACTTCGACTGGGGACATTCTCGGACGGTGGAAGGAGTACTTTGAGGTTCTCCTCAACCCCACCGACATGTCTTCCACTGGGGAAGCAGAGGCCGAGGGCTCAGTTGTGGACTCGTCGATCCCCCAAGCTGAGGTCACTGAGGTAGTTGAGAAGCTCCTCAGTGGCAAGGCACCGGGGGTGGATGAGATCCGCCCTGAGTACCTCAAGTTTCTGGATGTTGTGGGGCTGTCTTGGTTGACATGCCTCTGCAACATCGCATGGTGGTTGGGGACAGTGCCTCTGGACTGGCAGACTGGGGTGGTGGTCCCTCTGTTTAAGAAGGGGGACCAGAGGGTGTGTTCCAACTACAGCCTCCCCAGAAAAGTCTATGTCGGGGTACTGGAGAGGAGAATTCGGCCGATGCAGGAGGAACAATGCGGGTTTCGTCCGGGTCATGGAACACTGGACCATATCTATATCCTCGCCAGGCTGCTGGAGGGTTCATGGGAGTTTGCCCAAACAGTCCCCATGTGCTTTGTGGATGCTTTGAAGGCGTTCGACTGTGTCCCTCATGGTGACCTGTGGGGGGTGCTCTGGGAGTATGGGGTCCGCGGCCCTCTGCTAAGGGCTGTCCGGTCCCTATATGACCGGAGCAGGAGTTTGGTTCGCATTGCCGGCAGTAAGTCAGACTTGTTCCCGGTGCATGTTGGACTCTGGCAGGGCTGCCCTTTGTCACCGATCCTGTTCATTATTTATATGGACAGGATTTCTAAGCACAGTCGGGAGCCAGAGGGAGTCCGGTTTGGGGACCACGGGATTTCGCCTCTGCTTTTTGCAGATGATGTTGTCCTGCTGGCTTCCTCAAATCAGGACCTCCAGCGTTCAATGGGACTGTTTGCAGCCGAGTGTGAAGCGGCGGGGATGAGAATCAGCACCTCCAAGTCCGAGGCCATGGTTCTCGGCCGGAAAAGGGTGGCTTGTCCCCTTCAGGTTGGTGGAGAGCTCCTGTCTCAAATGGACGAGTTTAAGTATCTTGGGGTCTTGTACACGAGTGAGGGAAGACAAAGATCGACAGGCGGATCGGTGTATCTTCTGCAGTGATGTGGTCGATATACTGGTCTGTTGTGGCGAAGAAAGAGCTGAGCCGCAAGGCAAAGCGCTCTATTTACCAGTCGATCTACGTTCATACCCTCACCTATGGTCATGAGCTTTGGGTCATGACCGAAAGGACAGGATCCTGGATACAGGCGGCCGAAATGAGTTTCCTCTGTAGGGTGGCTGGGCGCTCCCTTAGAGATAGGGTGAGGAGCTCAGTCACTCGGAAGGAGTTCAGAGTAGAGCCGCTGCTCCTCCACATCGAGAGGAGTCGGGTCAGGTGGCTCAGGCATCTGTTCAGAGGAGCAACACTCCTGGAGTTCAAGGTACGTTTTTGGGCCTTAACACACACAAAGCCTTCATACATGTTGCTAATGATCACATACAGCATGCACAATCATACCCCAATAACAAGTGCTTATAGCAGAGATCATATATATTATATATGTGTTTGTGTCTTGTCAATGTCATTCTGTTACACTGTGGAGCTTCTATCACTAAAAAAAAAAATTCCTCATATGTGAAAACCTGGCAAGTGACAAGTGAAGTGACATACAGCTAAGTATGGTGACCCATACTCAGAATTTGTTCTCTGCATTTAACCCATTCAAAGTGCACACACACACAGCAGTGAACGTACACACACCACGAACACACACCCGGACGCGGGGCAGCCAGTTTTATGCTGCTGCGCCCGGGGAGCAGTTGGGGTCAGACTCTCTAACCATTAGGCCACGACTTGCCCCAATAAAGCTCTTTCTTATTCTGATTCAAATGTTCAATGTGAAAATGTTGTTCAAAAAAACTTCCATCTTTGTAATTTAGACAAAAATCTCTTATCACATGTAAATTGAACTTAATTGCTACAGACATGATTCATCAATATTACTTAACAGAAATAAATGTCCAGAGACTATATCCAGCTTCCTTTTGCTTTGTTTGAGTTTCTGTGAAGAAATTTCGCTAGTAATGTAAACATTTTGTGTAACTCATATTTTTACATTAGGTTCTTATACCTTAAACATTTCAAACTCACACACACCACTAAACAAAGCCCAGAGCAAACTAATCCATCATCTCAGTTACTGTAGACATGTTGATGCAAAAAGGAGCACGAATTGAGGTAAAACATTTTATTTCAGTAGTCTGTCGGCTTACAATGCTATCTGAAGTCACACAACATGTAAACGACAGTTAAATCAGCTTGTTGTCCTTCCAACTAGCTGCTAGTTTTATAGTCAGAAAGGCATCAAAGTCCACAAAGATATTAACAAACGCTTTGTTAACGTGCAAGCTAACATATATCTTTATAAAATAAATAAAACACAGCGTATGACAAGGCATTTCAGCTGGCTAACTAATATTAATAGGTTAACTTTAGTTAAATTTGTACTTTCAATATGCCAACATAGTGTTATTAGTCAGGCAGGTAGTTTCTCATACAGTTTAGCCAGAGCTACAAGCTAAGCATATAAACAATACCGTTGTTTCTCATTGATCCACTTCAGCTTAAATGACATTTCAACAAGCAGCTCAATTCTTAAGTTCACTATAAAAAGTGAAAGATAAATAAACCATCCTGAACTCACCTACCGGCTCTCAATCAATCCAGTGTGCAGTAAGTTTCAGCAGGCAGCTCGGCTAGCCAAATGCTGCGTGTGCACAGAGACGGCATGAGCCGAAGGGTGTTGTGGGTATCGTAGTTTTGTAGGGTTTACAGCTGCGTTGGTCGAAACGCAAGGTTTCGGTTTCATTGACTACAATATCCATTCATACGACGTATGCGGAAGTATAAAGTAAATAGTGCAACAGAAGTAGTCTCGGAATAAAAAGTTTGACAGGAAGGTGAAAGGCTTTTTTCAGTTGAGATGTTGGTGGGAAAATATAGTTATAATAATATTAATAAGAATTAGAATAATATTAAGGACTAATAAATAGATATGAAGGAATAAACTGAGAGAAAATAATAAAGTAATATAGCAAACCTGTCTTGATTAGATTGGATGAATGGGATTATATTATTATTATTATTATTATTATTATTATTATTATTATTATTATTATTATTATTATTATATTATTATTATTATTTTATTATTATTTTATTATCATTATATTGTTAACTGACTGTGTAGGGTTTTACATGGGGTGTGTCTCAATAAACCCAGCTCTTAAGATGGTGAATCAGTATATCATGTGGCATGAGTTTGGCACTGGTGAGGATCATAGCTCACTACACACTGGGACACTGGTGACTGTGGCTACATAATCACAATGTTAAAGGTCAGCACCGGTAACTGCAACACTCTTGATGTAAACAGGCTTGAAGGCTCCTTACTTATAACGGGCTTTGGCACTATTTCAGCTGCCAATAAACAGCTGTTGAACCCAAACACATAATATATATTTACGTTTTATGTCATATAAATTTGGTTAATTTTATAATTGATGATTTTAATCGCACATGTTTTTGTCTTGGTACTTCAAGCAGACCCAAACAAATCATGTATAGAATGGCAAATCAGATTAAAAATAGCTGATGTGTGCAATCATAGCATAGGCAAGAAGCATAAGCTTCTGCTTGATTAGAATGAAAACCTGCACCACACCGGCCCTTTGTGGAGAAGATTGGACACTCCTGCTATTGTACAGTAGATAGACAGCTTCATGGGTTGCATGAGATTGGCACTGAAATGTTGATAACATGGATAAGGTTGGGGTTGCTGGCTAACTCACTTTTCCATTGTTGTCCAGTGGCTGTGGATTGGCAAAACAGGATGGTGTCTTCCAGTTTTATGGTAATCTCACTCAGCCTCCAGCCTTTTCGGCGAGAAGCATTTAGAAGAATAGAATAGCAAATGCAACATGGCGAATGTTCTTTAAACTCACAGATTAACACATTATGACTAACACTTCAAGAACAGAGAGGAAATAGGCATTTTGGTGGTGAATAAACATGTGCTTAATGAGCAGTGGTGGTATTTAGAAGCTTTTTGGTTCTAGCCCTCAAACAGCTAAGCTGCCACTGTCTTTAACCCTCTCTGCTCTGTAGGTATAGTATCATGAACCTAGCCTTTGAACACAAAGACAAGAATTTCTCTGTGCTCTAATGTATATGTGACAAATAAAAGGTTTCTTTTTCATATATCTGACCCCAAAGCTGAAACAGTGACTGAACAGTAATGAAAGATAAAGTACAAGTAACACAAAAACTCTTATATCTGGTCAGCTCTTCAAGTGTCCATTTGCATTCACAATTTTGTATTTAATTGTAATTTTGTAGTATTGTAATTTGAGATTGTTGGGTATAAAAATAAGAGATCAGCAATTTTGGAGACACTCAAACCAGTCAATCCATGCTATGGTTAAAGTCACAGAGATCACAATTTTCCACCGTTCTGATGTTTGATGTGAACATTAACTGAAGCTCATGACCTACATCTGCTTGTTTTTATGCATTGTTCTGCTGCCATGTGATTGACTGGATAAGTGTGTCAATGTACAGGTGTGATTTTAAATTGGATAATTAAGTGCATCAGTGTAGTAGTTGAATAAATTATAATCAGTAATAACTATGGTACAATATGCAGCTAGAAGATAAGTAAATATCTAATAAATAATGAGTCTTTAATAACATTTGGTAAGATCACTTGAGATAAGCAAAAAATGCTGTATATTTTCAGATGATAATGCAGAATGTGTAGTTTTCTTGCTTACAATCCCTCACTGCACTAGGAGCATAGAAGTGAAAGTAGCAGCAGACACATTGTTAGCCAAAACAAGTCTCAGAGAGCCTTCTGTACAGCCAGATTTTTTTCACAAGGGAGATGGTCATTACCTCAGTAAAACACTAGACAATTGCAAGAGATATACAACAGACTTCTTGTGTACCAGGAGACATTTTGCCTTTTCACTTCTTTTGCTAGACAGTATGAATTCTCCCTCTAGCTTTATACAACAGCCTCTTTTACATAACTGACCAGAATTCACAAAACATACAACATCTCATAGCATAAGCTATATAAAATCCACTCCATAATATTTAATAGCAACCAAATAGCATCTCACCCACAACCTCCTTAAATATTTGTCCTACAGAAGATGGAGACTTGCATATAGCATATTATGATAATTTCAGTCTCTGCAACCCCTCAGCTGAGGACATAGATAATAGCTTCAGCCTCTTGAATTGTGCTGACATAGCTCCCATCAAGCCAGCCCTAAATTACTCCCTGCTCGTCCTCCTCCATCTGTTTGTTTCTTCAGACCTTTTGTTGTCTCATTTTGTAAATGCGGCACTGTGATCAATATCTTCATTTGGCTCATCATTCTACTAAAGATGTTCTAATAACGTTCAACTTACAGGTGGACGTGTATCTGAAGCTGAACAATATAGGCTTAATGTTGCCTAAATGAAGCAGTGAATTGCAAAATTTTCTTGAACATGTTTGCAAAATTTGTAAATTAGAGCAGAAAAGGTATTGTTCTGCCTTCCCATTCAACTATATCTATTGTATATTAAAATAATTGAGGGGGGGGGTGCTAGATGGTGGACTTTTCCTGTACATCATTTCTTTTCTCTTTTGAGTATGGTTCCTCTCAAGGTTTCTTCCTCTTCCATCTAAGGGAGTTTGTCCTTGCTACATTCACCTCAGTCACCTCAGGCTTGCTCATTGTGGATAAATACAAACACTTTTAAATATGTCTAATATTAATCTTGAACTTTTGTATATCAATCTTTGTATAATGTTAAACTGTTTGCACTTTTTGTAATATTTCTTATGTTCTTTAAAGCTGCTTTGAGACAATGTCAATTGTTAAAAGCACTTTAGAAATACATTTGAATAGGATTAAATTAAAATGAATGCTATCACACACACACACACACTACACACACACACACGCACACACACGCACACACACACACACACACACACACAGAGCGCATTTCATAACATGAATAATTAGGATAGGTATCTAGATCCTCAACTTTCAACTACTCAGTTGTTTATATATAAAGAGATACATTCAGTACGATAAATATAATATCTATAACATTGTAGACTCTTTAAAAAAGCAAATCTTCAAAAGAACATTCTTGACATTAACTATACACTGACTATGTTCACAAAGTACTGAGACTGTGGTTAAAAGACTGATCAAATATTTCTTAGAGGAATATTATGAGAAATATAATTTTTTTTAACTTGTTGCCCTTGCAGACAAACAAAAAGTACCAAAAACACACTCTCTAGCATAACACATTTGCTATGCATCAGCAAATGGTGCATATGAAAACCACAGCTTAACATGCTGCACATTCACCCTCGCACGGCTCATATTAGAGTCAGCTAGAGAGAGCAATGCCACACAGTCTCTGATAGAGCAACATTCCTTACTCTAAGCCAGAATAATATAAAAAAAAACCCTCTCTCTGACTGCTGCAGGGAAAGGGGTCATTTGTTTGTGTCAGTACACCCTGCTAATGTTCCTCCAGAATGCCGCATGCTGCCGTCTCTGCAGCTCTAGATACCTATCCTAATTATTCATGTTGTGAAATGTGCTCTGTGGAAAAAAGGCCTTATCCTGTGGAGCAGCCACAACTGGATACATCTTAATAACTCACTCCTGAAACGTGGCATCCAGTGTTGAGGGCATCAACTTTCATAAAGGCACTCAATAGGGGTGTGTATATGTGTGTAGCAGTCTACATTTTGTGTGATTTATTCCTGCCTTCTAAAATAATCCCAATTTTAGACAGACTATTTTATAGAGCACAGTGGACACGCTGACTATAAATTTAAATGTCAAAGTGGAAACAAAACAGCGTCAAATACCACACGGCCAAATAATTCATCTGAAGGACAACCTGTGTGTAAGATATTAATTTAAAACTATTTTAGTGAAAACAATTGTTTTATGTACGAGGGCCGTCAAATATTGTGCTGTATTCGTCATTTCTTGACCTGTACTGTCAGTTGTTGTACAGGAACACTTCTATATTTCCAGAGTCTCAATAGCACACAAAGCTGCTCATTTCTCTAGCCTTCCATAGAGGAGATGACCCATATGACACAAATGAGAAAGCACTGCATTATGGGTGATGGAAACATTGTCATTTTGAGGAATAAATGGCATCACTAAAGCCCCAAATTATTTCTACAGTTTGCAGCAGATGATCCTGAAACAAAGCATTTTGATCATTTTGACCAAAAAAATATCAAAAGCTCTAGAAATGACAAATGAGAAACTAGGGATAGAATTAGTGTAAGGATTAGTAAGGATCTACTAGCACTGCTCGACTGGTCCCACCATCTCTCAGGGTAAGAGGTAGGTACACTATACAGCCAGACTCTTTTCTGTTCTGGCACTGAGGTGGTGGAATGAACTTCCCCTAGATGTCTGAACAGCTGAGTCACTGGCCATCTTCAAACAAAAGGTGAAGACCCACCAACTAAGACCTTTTCCCTGCTTGTCTTATGTGTATATTAAAAAAGGTTGATGATATCCTAAGACTGTAACCTGGTGAACCAGTGTTAATGCATGCATTCATAGAGACTTCAAAGCACTTTTGTACGCCGCTCTAGATAAGGCTGTATGCCATACATGTAAATGTAATTGATTAGGTTTAAAGACTAAAATTCAGTCAGGGTTAGTATCAACATCAAGACTGATTGTACTTAATACCTAGCAAAATTGTCAGTGTACACATTCACTCTCTAACTGGCATAAGGAAATGACTTCATTTGTGAAATTCATTTAGAACTATGCTTTCTGGCACAAGCTAGGGACTCACGATTGTTGGTTGTACACATGTATCCGTTCTATCTTTTCTGTTAATGTACTCATGTCAGAATCAGGGTCAATTTTAGACCAGGGGTCTCCAGCCATTTTTTTTTCTGAGAGCTACTTTATTTTAAAATTAATGTAACCAATAGCTACTCGTATTAGATTAGTAACATTTTTATATCTTATTGCCAAAAACCAAACCAGCTGAATAAGCTATTTTTATGTGATCTTCATGTGTCATATTTTGAAATAAATCATTTTAAATTCACAAAAGCAGCATGTTATAAGTTGAGTCAAGTTAACTGATTTAACTTAACAGGTTTGCTTACTAGACTTAACAGTTATTATTGTCAGATTTTATTAACATGGATTCTGTTATCCATCAGCAAATTGTTACTTACAAGTCCCATGGCACGTACACTTATGTCCTAATCAGTAAGACTTAAAAAGACTCTTTTTGTTTAAAAAAAAAATACAATTAAACGGTTCTTTAAAATGAAACACCACCTGCACTAATAAGAAATGTCTACAACACACAAGTCCTGCATCTTCGTGCAGCAGGATTTATTCATTCAAGCTTAATTCCTAATGTTTTCGAATCCCCAGCAGCTTCCAAGTTGAATGGATCTGCAATGGTTTCTTTATTATTTATCCAAACTACTTCAATTTGTGCTTATAGATTTAAGTTTATATGCTGCTTCGATGTACTGTCTTGGTGCTAGCTGTGTGTAAAATCGATTGATGAACTGCTGTATTAAACTGTTTGATGCACGTGCACACATAGAGGAGTACGATGAGTCCGAGAAGACTTGAGAAAACTTACCAGAGATGACTAGATGATGAAAACCAAAGACAGTTATTATTCAAAGGCATCTAATCCAAAATGGAGGATAAAAAAAGGTGTTTCACAAATAACAAAAAGTCAATACCATGAACAGTAAATGACACCCAGTATGATGAGACAAAAAAGAGAAAAAAATAAAAACATGAAAAGCAAAGACAAATAATTTTGTGAAAAAAGCAAGCTTACAAACAGCTAAAATGAAACCTGAGAGCTTTTTTATTTGGAGTTACCTGAAAGAATTGATACAGGCAATTAGCAAGCAAGTGAATTTTAATGCTGGTGAATGGAATAGAATGGGGAAGTGAGAGACATTAGAGGATTCTGGGAGTTGGATCTTCTGGAGGACGGGGCAGTGATAAAAAAACATTTGTGGGTGTTAGCAGGCTAACTGTTAAAACACTCCAACTCAAATGCAGTTCAAGACTTTAATGTAAGTAGTGATAGATGAAAATGAACTGCTTGTCCCTATGAATTCTAAAGTGAAATGATTACACAGCATTCAAGTGAGATTCAAGTCTATCAAAGTAGAGTTACTTAATTTGGTTTGTAGATTGGTAGTTTCCTGATTAAAATAAATAATAGTGATATATTACTCATCCATTTTTACTCAAGTAATAAAAGGAACTACCACATTTAGCTGATGTAAAGTTTAGAAGTAAAGTGCAATTTACAAGCACAACTGTCAATGTTGGCAAAGTGCTGTGGGATAAGGAGAATAAAAACTTTAGGTCATTGGAAAATGATCAACTTGGAGGAAATAATTAGCTTTCCATTATTGATTATTGTCCTACAACAGCCCTGTTTTATTTTTCCCCTACATAAACTATAATGTGTTTAAATTTCAACCATGAATTATGCTATGTGGAATATTTACTTAAAGTTATGTAGATTACATCATCCATATGAACATGCCAAATGTCTTCCTTTGACACAAAATGATGTAAAACAAGGATATCCTCACTACACACTACTACAGAGGAAGATGGAGTAACAGAGTTAGAAGCCATCACTTTACTGAGGACAGAATGTCTGAGACAAAATGGGATGTTGACAAATTGTAGGGACATTTAATAGCACTTGTATCATTGTGGATCACTTGGACTGTCTCACTTCCCTTTAGGGTGAAATACTAGTTTGGTCTCTGACTGTGAATTGTGATTCAGTTGTACTCTTTATTGATTCGGAAGATGGACATATAGGCAGGTTTGACAAAAAGCATTACATAAAGTTTCATTACTGCACTGATTTAAATGATTAGTCTTTAAAGATGTGTGTTTCTATTCTAGATCGACTACTTAAATGCTAAATGCAAAAAAAAAAAAAAAAAAAAAAAAAAAAGGTGTGATTACTGTCATACAAATGTATTAAGATTGCCCATAGCTTGTTATGAAAGTAATATTTGTTGTTGGATGTAGAATTTGCAGATCTGACACCCCCTCTGGTTTTATTGCAATCTACAAAAAGGAAAAACAGAAGAACATGTCATAACATGTATCATACTTCACTGCACAGATTCATCTAATGAGTGTCCTGAAACGCAATGTTTTCCAGAGGATGTATTTTTATTGTCATCTTTGTAATATTTTGAAAGCATTAAGAATAAACATTTCATTTCGCACCCTGCATTTCATTGTGCAGAGAAACAACAATCTGACTTGCTTTTAACAAGAACTACTTGCTGTCTCCATCCTTGACATCATGGTGGAAATGTACAACACATTTCTTTGGACACACAAGCAAATGTAAGAATACATGTATTTATGGAAGCAGAATACAGTATATAATAGGTACCAAGAAACATACTCTAAGATGCACTAATGATAATGCATATATACCGTATGTATAATTGGACACATATGTTGCCTGTATTGAATTAAATATCACATATTAGATCTGAATAATATGTTTTCATCTACTATATAATGCATTCAGAAAACATTCTATCATGCAATACACATTGTATGTGCAGAAATGACTTTTAGTCAGTTCTCTTCAGTTTCACTAAATCTGTAGCCTTTAACTAACTAAACATGCGATTTTCTACAACATCCACCAACATTTGATAATATAAAGATTAATGATAAAGATTAGCTAGAAAGCTCCTTACCTACACTAGTACTTTATTTATTTTATACATGCTGTAATATTTGACACACTACTGATTAGCATTATATTGTATTGCTATATATTCAGTCATCATCGACTTAGCAAAGAGCAATTAACTGAAGTGAAATGAAAAAGCTATCAGGCAGTTATTCTGTTATTAATATACTTCTTATACTTTTCATTAAACTGGTTGACTCCTGCTTTCTGCTTTGCACTCTGGTTTTATATTTAGAACTAAAATGAACCCACATCTAGGCTACTGTAACATTTGCTCACTGTACTGTTCTTCATAAAATATTTTGCCAGACTTCTTAGTACATTAAAGAGTACATCAAGACACCCTTTTACTGAACCAATTAGCTTGAATCATAAAACAAAAGCAAATCTCTAGTTTTAAACGATGCAATGATATTTCCTTTTGCTACACGATTTTCAAACCTTTTCACAGCATTCTGTCAATCGATTTGTGGCTGAAATAATAACTGATTTAGGACCCTGAGCAGTAAAGGCATGAAGAGCTCTGATCATTTTGACAGATGCAGCAACAACAGAGACTTTAGTTCTTAGACAAGATTCAGTGGGCATTTTAATGAAAATGTACTGCTCAGCATGGAGGAGTCTCATCCTCCAGCCTCTCAAATGCACTTTTTGATGATCAACCCGACAAAGACACAAATGAGCAGATTGATTTAAGGCCTCCAAATGGCCAGACCCCATTGCACCGAGAAACTCCATCCATCAGCACGGCACAATAGCTTTTTCAAGCACATCACAGGTAAGAATCACTCCATCAACTCAAGCTTGAGAGATGGAGAGCTGAGACTAACTACAAATGAGCTCTCTTTCTCACACACTAAGCAAGTCATCATGACAAACAAAGTAAATTCAAAGAAGTGGAGAAAAAAGAGAGTGTTTTCGACAGTTTAGACTGTCTGTTTATGGCACCTGAGTGTTCTTAGTAACAAAGTAAAACTGTAAAGTCTTTTACAGAAATAAGTACACATAAAAGTTCACTTCTTTGGGAGTTTTTGTAAGCGATATCTCACCGACTTTCTTAAATAATATGATCTGTTTGCCCTGGAACCAACTGTTGAATAGTTGTATGAAAATTGGAGCACTGTGTCCCCACAGAGTATTAAAAATAAGTTGAACTAACACATTAGACAGAACTATAGATGGCTATGTCTACTATCCATTTACTTCACTTCTAAACTAAAAAAAAAGTCAAACTAGTGGAAAAGTAGATCACTTCATTTACATACGGTCAAGATAAGTAAACCCAATAATAATAATAATAATAATAATAATAATAATAATAATAATAATAATAATAATAATAATAATAATAATAATAAATGTGTCATGTAACTGCATTGTCATAAATAATACAAATAATATTTCATTGATGCTAAAAACTACAATATAACCATAACTACATTGCAGTTATCAGGTGTTAGATATTACTGAATTTGCCAGAGCAGTCATTGAATGGCTCACCAATTTTGGGATGATGTAACATCAGACGTTGATTAAAGCTGAAAGGATTATACATAAAGTCCTTCACAGGACAAAGACTAAACCTTCATAGTTCCTATGTGGACTAAGCCATGTTAAACATTTTGTGTGTGTGTGTGTGTGTGTGTGTGTGTGTGTGTGTGTGTGTGTGTGTGTGTGTGTGTGTGTGTGTGTGTGTGTGTTTTGTGCTATATTAGTTTCTTGTGTCAATGACTTACTTTGTTCCAGAATATCAGTCATTTTTATTTCACTATTTGCAGACAATGCAAGTACAAGCGACTCGATTTAGTGTACTAAATTTCCTAACTGCTCCATTAGCCTTTTCACTGCTACAGTGAGGTAAATATACTACATATGCCATGCAGTTATGGAAGCTAATTCAGGTTCTGTTGATGCATTTTACTGCAAAATCATTGTACCACATCACACTTCACTAATTTGACTACTACTAAGTTAATACTTGGATCTCTTCAATAATATGTTATTCTCTTTCAAGTAAAACATTGTTTTATATTCTGCTTCCAAATTTGCTAAAAAAAAATTACAGTTCTGTGATTTTCATTGGAATAGCAGCAGAAATTGATGATCAGGCCTACTAAGGTTTGGCATAGCCAAGCATAACCCTGGCAAATTACATCTCATGCTTCACTACACTGTCATTCAATTTGCAATGGAAAGATGATTAATAATATGCACATATCTCTAAAATACTTTGGACTATTAAAGATTGAAGGAAGGGTCCCTGGAATTCATTTGTTTTAGCCATCTCCTTTTTGGTCTAAGAAATAAGCTACATTTTTCTTTAGCTTTGAACTCTTTAATAAAACTCTTGCCAGGTTTCCCCCAATTCATTTTGCCTCTGAAAATATAAATCAGTTTAAAACAATATTGGACTGTAAATGACTGATTCCACTGTCATAAATGTTTTAGGCAGAGTAAAGTGAAGCAATTTACGGTTCTCTTGCCTGTACAATATCTGTCAGGGGGCGACTCGCCAAGGTGCTAGAGAGAGGGAAGATGTGGAGCGAATTTCAATCCGGACCTCTCCTGCATCAGCCTTTTTCAGGGTCACCACTTTGACTTGACTAATGCTTGGTGAGTAAGACTCCTTCCTGACTCCATTTTCACAGTTATGTCTTTTGAACAAAGGCCAAATTCTGGATTCAGATGATGATTACAAGATTTATACATACATACATATATATATAGGATATACAGGATACTGTACAGTAATTAGTATTAATCTCCCCTTTTCAGTCAGTTAGTTTAGTCAAAAACTATTTAATGTACACTTGCTTACATTATTATTCATCCATTTCTTGTACTTCTTATTATACACAGGGATACAAGGAGTCTAAAGCCTATCACAGGGGACCTGGGGCATAAGGATGGTAAACACTCTGGTCCTATTGCTGGGCCCAATTGCACACGACCACTCACACAATAAGAACAATTTAAAGATTCTACTCAGCCTACAATGCCTGTTTTTCTATTAGGTGAGGAAACTGGAGTACATAGATGAAGAATCTGGGAAAACATGCAAACCTGCACACACACAGAACAGAGAAAACGTGTGAGGAGGCAAAATTGCTAACCACTAAGCCACCATGTTCACCCTTTGTTATTATGATGAGGAATAACTTCTTCTTTTGAATAACCAGGCTTCCTTTAGGCACCATTCGGCTTTCTCATACTCATATTAATGCAGTGCAAAGTTGACAAGATATCAAAAACAGCATCATATAAATGTTCTGTTTTCTGTATTATCCCCAATGCCAGACAGTGGATGATAGACATCCTGCCTTGAGCCTTGGTCACTTCTAATGCCTTTTGCTTCTTCTGAAGTGTTTTCTTGCCCAGGCATCCTTGAATTTTTCTTTTTCACTGGGGATTTACACATTGATGTTTGTGATTTTGTTTTGTTAAAGGTGCTATAAAAATGAATTGCCCTGTAGTTTCAGCACACACTTTATGTGGTTCTGATGTATCCTACAATGCTGTTATCGAATGGTTTTAATACAAAGGAAAACAATTATGTAACAGAGAGTATCTGAGACTGATCATTTTGCATGCATTATGGTAAACAGGTGTTACATGAAGGTTGCAGTATGATAGCTCATGTGTGTTGTTTTGAAGTCATTCGGGAGTATTTCAGTAATGAAAAGGATGCTGTGTCTCTGATCAGTGCATTTACAGAGGAAGAAGGAGCAGTGAACAAAAGAGAGAGGGTATTGTTAGAGACAGAACCGAATCACAGTGACCATAGACTAGTGCATCAAACTTCTCTCTCTTCAAGAACAAAGCTCACTTCTGTCAGTGCTGCTGGCTCACTGTGATGGATGCTGCTGCCCAAGCTGAAAGCATATCTGAAAGCGTGTAAGCTCAAAGTGATCTTCACTTTGAGTACACAGACAAATAATCATTTCAAAGGTTTTTTCCCACCAATTTTTCTATTTTTCGCCTGTTTTTCTGGCAATGAGCCAATGTCACTCCATGAGAATGGTGTACTGCCCATAGGTGAGGCTGCTGGAGTCTACTTTGAGCTTGTGTGTGTGTGTGTGTGTGTGTGTGTGTGTGTGTGTGTGTGTGTGTGTGTGTGTGTGTGTGTGTGTGTGTATTGGGACATTTTGAGATCGAGAAGTAGATCTGATAGGATAGACTCCAGATGCAGGAGGCAATTCGTCAGGACAGTGCTGCTCTATTCGATCTCTTTCTACACCTCATTCCCAAGTGCACCCTCTTTACCTCAATCTCTTCTCAGTGTAAACCTGAATTAAACACGGGCTCATATAATGTGAGGGCATGATTGCAGTGCTAGATCGATAGGTTTTTAATCCCTTTCCCATTGCTCTCCTATCCACTCAGCCATTTTTGGTGTTGTAGCTAAATGCACTTTGGCTCTCATTTTGATGCCTCCTGCACCCTCTTACCTGCTGGCAATTTGGTCTGGCTCAACATTTTACTCCTCTATATTCTTGATCAAAGTCTCTCTCAAAGTCTTTCAGTGTAATTTTCTTTTTGTCTACTGAAAAGATTCTTTTGAAATCCTATCTCTATCAAGGGAATGTAGGTTTCAGAGTTTTTGGATCATATTGTATATAAAAAGCTGAAAACCAGATGATTGAAATCTGATATTGCATCAACAGATCTTCAACCTACATTAATTTCTGTTTAGAGATACATTTCTCATTCAAACGCATAAAAATTAAAATAAAAAAAGATTTTAGTAGAAGGAACAAATCTCTTTTGCATCATCCACTGTCCAACTATGAAAAAAAACAGGAGGTTTTTGTCAGCATTTATTTAATGAAGATTCTTTCTTATAGTGTTATTTTCTGACATTTCTCCAAAGGTTGTGTCACATCACTTGGTGATATGATTTAATAAACCTTGTGAGTCATGTGGAAAATGAATGAATTTTGATTAAGACACCAATCCGAGGGCGTTAGACTTGTTTACCGATATTCCAATGACTTTCTACTGTATTATTTAGACATTTAGGCAATAAGAAAGTTCTATCCATTCAGAGATCAGGAGATCTATCTTCTGTAATGGATCCTTTCTTTAGACTTTCTGTGTGTGGTCCTGACTGCATAATGCTACACAGCACTCATGTTATACAGGCCCATATTCAGAATTTCTCTATATTCTCCTTATTTAAGTATTGTGTATTCTTATATCTTGCTGAGCCTCTTAACCACTCTACTATAGATATTTCCAGTAAAGAGGAAGAGGAAAATAACAAAAGAGAATATTCCATCTGCTTCTCATATGAAGTGGCAATGCACACAGAGCATTTCTAATTAGTGTCAGGGTCGACTAATTACAGACTGTGAAGAAACCTTTAATTTGCTTTATTGAGGGGGTGAGGTGGGGGTGGCAAAACGTAAATTGAAAATAGTAAGCACTACAATTTTTCCATCTCAATTTTTTTGAACTTTTGTGTTTTTTATATTCCCATAAAAACACTGCCCTTGGGATAAGCTCTGGTCCCTGAAGCTGATTCAAGAAGAAAAGGATATGAGATGACTGTTATCAAACAAGGCTGTAACACCTTTTTATTATTATGAACAGTTCCACCGTTTAGCTACAGACTCACTGAAGTGAAAAGAGATAGACAATATAATCCAAACATGTATGGGCAACAGGTTTCTTGAATCATCATATAAAAATGCCTGTATTTTAATTTTAGCCACTAACTGGTTCAGGAATCTTCATGGTGTCACATTTACTCAGTTTTATAGATAAAATTTTTACAACATATTCTCTACATGTTCATTCTTACACACTAAACATTTTCTTAGCCACTGTAATGTTTCGCAGCTTTTACTCAACATATTCAGAATCACATACAGTATTTGCTCAACCTCTTGCCATTGGTTCCTGAATTTGTAGCCAGCTTGTATTATATTCTGATAAGTACAATGACTCTTGAGAATTTACTTCACTCAGAATATTATTGATCACCAGATGTGGTCTGTATGTGAATTAAGTGATATTTCAGCTTGGTTTGTGATTCTGACAGATCACAGATAACGCTGTGGTCTTTCAAATGTTCATTTTAAACTGTGCCTTGTCTTCAGTAGTTCACTAAAGGCGTTGGTTTTGTGGGTTTAGTCTTACAAGGATTTCAGCTTTTGTTCTGGTGGTATATTCCGAAGTTATACCGGAGATGAAATTACATAGATAGAAGCCCTGAAGGCAGTTACTTCACATCTATAACCAGCATTCATCATATATATTTTTCTCTTCGCCCATTTTTTTACATTTATTTAGAGGCAGGAAGACCAAGTACACAAAGCTTTTTCTCTCTCTTATTAACCAGACTTATAAGAAGAGAAAAGCATAGCTCTGCTTTTCTGTTCACAAAATAAATACTTGTCACCTACAATATTTTAGAGTTCATTTACTTATTCATCATAACTATCCACTTAAACCTGGTCAGTGTCACAGTAGATCCAATGCATATCCATGAACATTTGGTATAAGACAGGATTATAACCTGAATGGAATTCCAGTCCATCACAGGGCAGAACAAACTGGCATAATTTTGGAAGAAGGGATGAAACTGCAGAACCCAGAGGAACATACAGATGATGCATAGAGTGTAATCTGAGATAACTTGGGATCCAGGAGCTGTGCAGTGGCAATGCCATGAGCTATACCAAACTGATGCCCTAAATCTGGACAGTGTATATTATAATATAAATATATTTTGCCGATAAATGTTTAGGAATCTGGTTTTAATTGCTGTGTAAATAAATAACAGTTTGCAAGAATTTGCACTATGGCTGCACTATTTATTTACAAAATAAATATATACAGTATACCTTAAAAGCTAGATTACAGTGCAAATGTATTACCTTCTGTTAGTTACCTATGAATTCTTCCATTAAAGAGAAATGCATTTCGAGCCACTTATGAAACAATAGAAATCACATTTAGCTTCCCAGTTACTGTGAGTGACCCAAGGTTTGAAGAAATGAAGCATTAACTCCTACTTTATTTTATAAACGATAAAAGTGATTCTGCAGTTGAAGCTTGAATTAGAGATGAGCAGGTGTTAGGCCACTTACCACTTACCCAGCCTGAATACAGCACTGCAGAGCTGTGGATGAAGGACTGATAACTACTGATGATGTAAATCAGTGCAAAGTAATTACTGAAAGCATGATGTTGTCTCTTTTTCTTCTCACATTTTGTATTTTGTTTGTATTTTATTTGTATTATTAATCAAACTTGGCACTCTAAGTGGTTTATATGGTAGAGGTGCTAGGTGAGTATTTAGATTTGGAATTGAAAAATTCATCCTTCTCCCACAGAGCTCAAGTGTTTCCACAGTAACGCTAAGGAGACACATTCCAGTAAGAGGCATGACAGGTGGTGAGGGTGAGAGCTGATCAAGACAGTAGGGTGCTCCACCTCTGTCCTCATGTGGGCCAATGGTGAACACCCAGGCCTCATTAAATACCTAACAAAAGATTCTGCTGTCAAAAGATCTTATTAAAGCCATCCCACATCAAAAGAAGCCGGAAAGCTTTAATGGGGTTGTTGTATAAATAACTGTTATGGACACAAAACTGTCTCCTTCAAAAAGTATTGGAACAGAAAGGGTATTATCTTTTTGTTTGAAGACGGTTGTGATCAAAAGAGGTATAGAATGATAAGATGATAGATGAGAAGTTTACCTTTCTCTTCCTGATATCTACACCTAGACGTGTTAACTTGTGTGTTTCATTCGATCCCACTCATTTTTCTAGCGATCAAAAATATTGGAATTGGAATCAGTGGGTTGTTCGCTTGATGCCATTATTGCAAGGATTTCCTATGCAATCAGATATCAATAGTTATTTACATGAATTTACTTTACGTCCATTTGTTTCTATACTTTTGCTCAATTTAAAATTGGGTTATCTGCCACCAAATATAAAGTCATACATTACAGTCTTACTGATATATTCTGAAATAACACTGTGTGCATGGTGTGAGAATTACCCCACCTGATATTCCAGTCCATCACAGGGCAAACGTATAACATTCTTTAATTACCAATAAAATGCAATTCTGGGCAAATTGGTGTGTAAGAAGAATAAAACACTTGTTTGTTTGTTTTTTAGAAGAAAATCAACAGCTTTTGGGTTGAGTACCATTGGGCCACATCACAACACCTTATTATTATTATAGCACATGATTTATGTCTTACTTTATATGTTTTTAAATAATCTTTTTGCTTAAAAACTTTTAAAATTTCAAGATGCCAGACTCACTTTGGAATTCATATTCACAAAACTGAGGTAGCGTAAAACTGAGGGGACTGCATTTCCCCAACCATCATTCATGTATTAAAATGTTGCACTAAGGTCTGTTTTGTATGCTGCTTAATCTGTTTCAGGGTTAATCTGTCTGACTTTACAGCCCTGGTTGACTGCTGTGTAAGCAGGTGCTGAGAAACTTGCTCATAGTTTCATTCATGTGATGGTGTTTGTTGTATAGCCTGTGTGTGTGTGTGTGTGTGTGTGTGTGTGTGTGTGTGTGTGTGTGTGTGTGTGTGTGTGTGTGTGTGTGTGTGTGTGTGTGTGTGTGTGTGTGTGTTTGCAGGTTGGGTATTACTTCCTCCGGCAGATTAGGTGAATAATTAATTTCCTCTCCGATATGGAAGACTGGCTGTAATTAAAGAGATGAGAGAGGCAAAGAGAGTGCCTCCCACCATCTTTCTCTCCCACTGTCTCTCTCTCTTTCTTCCACTTTCTTTTTCTCACAGTTTTTCAGCATTTTGAGAAATTTTAGATCACATTACTTTAATACAAGAAAGAGAATGAAAGAAGCAAACAAATAAAACATACCACCATATGAATCAGTCCATTTAATCAGTCCATTTAAATAACTACTGTATAGAAATAGATATCTAATATCATGCATTATACGCTAGATGTTCCTTTTTACCCAAGGCAGAGCCATATAAATTGCAACTCTGACTAGACTGAGAGGTCTATTACTCTTCTACAACATATAGGTTTAATTCACCATAAATAGCTCACTGAGCTACATAAAATATTGAAATCATCAATGCTTTGTGCTTTTGTCAAAATTCCTGGAGTGTTACAATAATAAAGCAACTACAACAGCAATAAAGTTATTTTACACCAGTCAACAAATTCCATAAAGAGGCCTAACTAAGTACCTCCTCTTAGTGTGCTTTTACTAACCCAGCACATGCAGAACACGGCTCATCCCCTTTTGACTCTTTGGGGTTCCAGTGAGTAACCATTTTATCCTAGTCAAGTTTGTGGTAGATCTGGAGCCTATCCTAAGAACATCAGGTGTGACATGGAAATACCCAACATCCTCCCACACCCAACACACACGCAGACACGCACACACACACGCACGCATGCACGCACACACACGCACACACACACGCACACACACGCGCACACACACACACACACACACACACACACACACACACACACACACACACACACACGCATGCGCACACACACTCACACACACACACACACACACACACACACACACACACACACACACACACACACACACACACACACACACACACACACACACACACACACACACACACACATTCAAACATCATTTATACCTAGTCAATTTACTGTAGCTAGTATAACTTCTGGTATTTTTGGGTATTTGGGAGGAAACCGAAGAACCCTGAGATAACCCATGCAGACTCGGGGACAACATTCACAATATTCACAATCTGAGACAGCAAAGATACCTGATAGATCACTGTGGTTCCCTTGCAGGCTTACTAAATCATAAATAGCTCTGCTTTTCAACCAGACCTGATGTGCATTACAAACTATAAAGCAACTATGAATTTAGCACAATGGTGTCATTGCGTGGTCATTCATCTAGCATCAAGGAACAAATCAGACATAACTGGCCATTTACTTTTCCCCAAGGAACAAATTTCTAGCTTTTTATCACCCCATATATAAATACCAGGACATGTAAGCACACTGTCAATTAAGCATGTCTTCTTAGATGCCTTAGATGCATTCAAACATTATAGTATTGCATTATCAGAAGATACATTATTTTAAAGCAAATCAGTAAGATTAAAAATAAACACCCACTCTTCATACATAAAAGGGAGAAAATCTGGCATCCCACTTTAATATTTTTAATTTTAAATGACGTGTAGAGAAAAAAAAAATAAACTGTGTTAATTGTTCTGTTTTCATAGACACCCGGAGGATGGGTCGCACCCCAGATGCGTCTCCGCGTGTCTTTAAGCGGCTTTGACCGATAGGGGGCGTGGCTTGTCCACGGGCCGCACGCGGAGAGGAGAGAGCAGCCTGAGCGCGCGCTTTCCTCTCCGCTCCAACGGAACAGCACAACTACTTCCTCCGGCTCTGTGACTGCTCTCCAGCTCGCGCTGCTTCTGCCAGAGCAGGTAAGTGCATACTGCTTTCCCGTTATTCATTCAGCTAGAACTAAACGACATGACAGTTTTCATTATGAGACTCTTAATAAAAACAGGGAAATGTTATAAACGTAAATGACGCCCTTGCGATCCGGTAACTTGTGACTCACGTTGCGGATTAAAGCCCTAACGTAGACACGAGGCACCGTTGAATTAGATTTAAACTTCTGAACTAGATCGGATATTTTCTCCCCATGATGACGTGTTAACTATCTCGGACGGTTATGACTGATAGTTTATATCCAGTGATGCGTGACCCTGTGTTGGTGTCCTCGTCCCCCCTCCCACACCACCACCCCACACAC
This sequence comes from Tachysurus fulvidraco, assembly GCF_022655615.1. Lineage (NCBI taxonomy): Eukaryota > Metazoa > Chordata > Actinopteri > Siluriformes > Bagridae > Tachysurus > Tachysurus fulvidraco. The sequence continues at coordinate 16,757,632 of NC_062520.1, read as the reverse complement.
CCCAGTCCCCCAAAGGAAAAAAAATAATCCACTTCATTTGCGTTGAGAACACAGGATGTGATCATTAAAACCCACTATAACCCACAGACTGCCAGTTTACCGACGCGGATTAGATGATCCATATACAATCTACTAAGTGAGACGTCTAGGCAGGTATGCAAAATTCCCTGATTATATAGCGCAGATATTCGGATAAAGTTGACAAAAATGCATGCGACATTTTTTGGCGAGGAGTTCAAAGCCATAACTGGCCATGAAGCCTGCTGGCCAGAGATGAGAATAAAACGTGCGCTTTGAATTGGAGTGGTGTTAAAGCTGGATGGAAACCAGAAAGTTATTATAGGAGAAGAGTTGGGTACCAGAGCTAACCCCTGAAAATCTTGCAATGTTTATAGACTCTCAAGCACGAGTGCTGCCTGTCTCTGTTCTCACTGCTATGTTGAAGAAGAAAGCTTTATTCTTCCACATATGCAGAGAGAACAGAGGCGAACTGATGTGATTTTTCCCCGTGGCGACTTTGAGGAAAATCTTCACTCTATTGGGATGCTTGATTTTAAGAGCCACTTCTCAGCCACTTCTGAGCAGGCAAAAAGTTCAACATTCAAGAGATAAATAGCTTACGCATTAGAGTTGTTTATAAACGATCAAAAAATGCAAACGGGCGGATTTTAAATGCTGCATGTCCACGCTACTATTAAAACGCCTCTAAGCTGTAGCTTCAAATACTATATGATTCAAACGGTTATTTAAGCCATTTAGATGCAAGGTCTCATCAGAGGAAGCGTTGGTTTACAGAAAGCGGAAAAAATATTCTACATGTGAAGTAAAGAATATGGACTATGAATAACAGTGTGGATTCACAATTTATGTTAATACAAATAATCAGACAGGCTTCTATTCTCTGGATCCAATGCAAGCAGAAAATGTCGATCGACAACGGAGTGACAGCTGAGAAATCCCCTCTTAGTCATATGCCTGCTTCTACGATATACTTGGACTAGGTTAAGTAATAGATTACGTTTTATATTTGCAGTGGTTTTAAATAAAGTCAGGAATTTGTATCTAACTGATTTCCAATTGAATCGCATTTGTTTTCCTTAAGGCCTCGCTATCGCTGTCCATGGTCCTGAAATCCCTTCAGACATTAAAAGGGGTTTATTTCAGTCGGTATTGGATCAATTTAGTAAATCAGTTTGTGTATTATTATATTACATTTTAATTACTTATTTTAATACATTTCAACCTCAATCATCCTAATAATAAACGTGGAATAAACGTAGGATTCTGTAACACTAGATTATAGTATACAGTATGAATGAACCCTTGTCATCTCTCGATAAACTGGTTGGGTCACGTAATGTCAAGGAAAAAAAAACAGACATATAGTCTTTGATAATATAAAAAGTCCAAAAAATATGACTCCCAAAATAAAGTGCAACATGTTGGTAATAACTGCTATGCAACAACTTTACGATGAAAACATAAAAGATGATTTGATTCTGTTTTTTTACTTAAAATATCTTAACTACAGTCAAAACTCGATTTATAAACAAATAATCACTAATATACCCTATTAATTATAAAGACGTGAGTATTTATTTCCCTGAACAACGCGTGTTCTGTGTGTCGCTTATAGCCGAAAATCTCCATAGCAGACCTAACCACAATACAACAACCCCCATACAAACTGTTGATCTTTATTCTGGGTCCGTTTACGGGGCATAGGCTAGAGTCCAAAATCAACAGATCGATTTTTATACCTTTACGACACGCTGGACTCGGGGGCCACATCTGATGAGAAAATTTGAGAGATTACCGAGGACGTTTGGTGGCAGGAGACGCGGCAGAAAATAGCCGTGTTTGGAGCTGATTTATGGAGACAGATCGATGTGCGGTTTTCGGCGGCAGTTAAACATGCCCGATGTGTCCCGCTGTGTCTCTCATGCCGCCGCTGATCTCGGCTCGACGTCAGAAGGTGCGCAGCAGTGCAGCACAGCGCCTGCATTAGGCGAGCGGAGCTCAAGCACAAAGCTCTCACCTCCTGCGATCCGCGCTGAATTACGCGACTCGTAGTGGATCTCCAATTTTTTTTCTCGTTGCTCTCTTTCAGGCTGCTTGCGCATGGATTTCGTCCAGATTTGTGCCGCCTGACATGGATGGCCCGCCGCTCGGCGAGTCGGAAGCCTGGTCCTTGGTGCAGTGAGAAGGAAGGACACGCGGCGCTTTTCTCGAAACGGATGCAGGACGCGAGCGCGCGACTCCTTCGTGACCATGCCGTGATCTCTGAGCGTTGTCCTTCATCCCATCTAGACGACTAAAGAACACATTTGCGGGGAGTTTTTGCAATCCAAAGGAATTAAACGCTGTCCATTGCAGGCATCATGAAGATTACCTCCCCGCTGATAACTCATGCGAGGTTCAGGCGATCCGTCAAGATCCTACTGCTGCTTGTGTTATGTGTAGGATACTCTCGCGGGATGCCACACGTTTTAAGATTTGGTAAGAGCATGCTTTTGTAAGTAAATTCTTAAAAAGACGGTGATTTGTTTTGGTCGCCATAGTTTGCTCTGCTTCTCAGTTCACGTGTTGCTGTGCCACTCACATAATGTCATTGTAACAGGTTGGCTTTGTATGCCACGCTCAACTGCAGGTCTCTTATCTGTTATTAATATACATATACATCATTTTTTTTACACAGTACATCTTCAGCTGCTTCACATGTACTTTGGCTGTATTCAAGTGAATGAAAGTACTTTCTTCGTAAACACACACACACACACACACACACACACACACACACACACACACACACACACACACACACACACACACACACACACAGAGAGAGAGACAGAGAGACAGAGAGAGACAGAGAGAGATAGAGAGAGAGAGAGAGTTTATTCCCTTATTAGATTATAAGGCTTTTCTCTTTTTCTCACTGATAGTAGTTATAGCACTGATAACGTTTATGTTTAATGAAATTAAGCAAATTTTATAGAATTTTGATTTAGTGTAGAATTACACTGTTGTACATAATTGTTGATATCCATTTAAAAGACAGTGGGGTCTGTTTCTTCATAGTTTACCATAATATGTTATTTTTTCAAGTGTTATTGCAGTGTATAACCTGATCTTGGAGAAGTGTGTGTAAGCTTTGAGCAGAACCTCTGAAGTGCAGTCTCTTTATACAGCAGCTTTTCCTCTCGCATGTTGCTATTAGCAACCCCTTCAAGGCATGCTTTGTTCCTGCTCATGTGTTACACACAGGAAGTTGGATTACAAACAGGCTTAGATTTAAAACTAGACTTCTAATGATATTGCTGTTTTAAAAGCTAATATTATGTAGCCTAACTTAAACGATTGGGACACTGCAAAGAAATATCCTACCACCATGGAGTGTGCAATTGGAGCTGCTGTAGCTCTCAGGGCTAGGCCTGTGTGTGTAGTTCTCCTATTTTTGGTTCTCACTCAGTACAATCATTTTTCTGTCAAACACACCCAGGGGACTTTAACAGCACAGCCTGTGGTTTGCTTTAATTATGTGCTGTGTCAAAGTGATCGGCCTATAGCATCAGCTTTAGGGCTTTGCTAATTTAAGACACACAACAACCAGAGCAGGCTGATGCTGGACTGGACACAACCTCTCTGACTGATTTCTCTTACCTTTCAAAGAAGTGAGCGTATAGCTACTATCTTTTTTTACTATCTTACTATCTCTCTTTCTTCTCCTTCATTTAAAGGGTTATTTAATAATTAACCCTTGTATTTTGTGCTACTTAGCAATGGATATACTGTTCATGAGTCATCTTGACCTTTAGCAGCTTAGATGTTTTTTTGGGGAAGAGTAAAAACACAGAAATGTCTTTCTCATGCATGGGGATGTTACCAGAAGTGTGTGTAATCAGTCACGAGTACAAATAAGACACATTGGTTGTAAAACATAGAATGAATTCACCCATTTGTGTCAAATTTTTGTGTCACTTGAATTTTTGGGTTGATATTTCACAGCTTCTTGTAATCTACTTTTAGTCTTGTGTTGATAACCTGTCTAATAATAATAATTATAAAGAGGTGGAGTTGGGTGTAGCCTATATGCCTTTTCATGTTCAGTAGAGAAGAAGAGAAAGTAAAGAAGCCAAAATGAGCCCAGACACATCATTTTCATATTTTAAAAAAGTGGTTCTTCAGTATATAACATTTAAAAACATGTCAGATTGAACAACAACAAAAAAGATGATGTAGTAGTAAAAAATAGGAATTAGGAACGATTTAGTTGTAGCTACTTGGACCTACACTGTTTTGGGCTTTGTATCCAATGTACCTTTTTATGTGCTCCCTTGAGAAACAGCACAAAAAGCCTTTTACCAGTCTTAAAAGTGATGTGGCCTAGCTAATATCTCTAGTGCAGTGCCATTTTGAATAGATAAAGCATTAGATCTACTCACACCATCTTTCACACTTCAGTGTAAATGTAGCTCAGTTCAAATCAAACCCTTATTTAAACTCAGAGCATCTTGAGGGATAACCCTCATTTGCAATGCAGCCTCATAATGTAACTCGCAGCCAACCTGATCCAACTCATGAATTATTTGTTCATTAGCAGAAAAGAATTGAGAAGAGAAGTGGATCCCCAGTTCTGGAGTTGAGGTCCTTAAATCATTCAAAACTCAACACTCGAACTCTTATCTATCATTGCAAGTATAAAACAACCAGCCTTGCACTGGTTGTGTTACCAGATTACTTGATTTTATAACAATTCCATTATCATCTTATTATATCCATTTCCTAGTTATGCATCTTTTTTTCCCCTTCTTTGCTGCATATTGTGATTTGAGCTGTTACAGTGAGGCACTGGAGCTCAGAAGCTCACCAGACCATATCAGAGACAGATCCTTAAGGGTTCTTAGCTTTCTGAAGCACTCTGTTGCAGCGTCTGATGTATAATCTTTAAGGGTTCTCTAAGAATTCTTAGGCCAAATGGAATAACCTGTTAGAGTTTTTAATTTACACAGATTAGATTAATTCCTTCCTTCCTTCCTTCCTTCCTTCCTTCCTTCCTTCCTTCCTTCCTTCCTTCCTTCCTTCCTTCCTTTGAGATTTTGACCATTTCACACCATCAGACACAGGAATCCGAGTAAATCATAGTGCAGTGATGTAAATAATCAAACTAATTAATGAGTAATTTGCAAACATACATTCTGTCTATTAATCTATATTACAGTATGAAATCAAGTCTATGTTTAATATTAGTTGTTGAACATAAATACCAGTTATTAGTGAATGCTTACATATTAAAGTCTGCAATGTCCTTGATAGTTTTATATTAAAATGCACAAATATGGTGTGGCAATTTATTAATTTTAGCAGAGCTACTAGTGGTATCTCATGGCATTCATATCACATCTTGGTAGCAATTTACAACATACTTGTTAGAAAAGCAACTTATTCCTGGGTTAAAGAAACCCCCTTTTTTTTAATCCGGTATATATGTTCAGAAATTTACCAAGAACAAATGCATTTCAGGAGGAAATTTTATGATTATTATTATAGTACAAATAAAATAACACACATTTATATCCATATTTACATAAATCCATAAATATTAAATATTTAACCTTTTTTCCCACTGCACGCATGCACACACCCACCCACCCACCCACCCACCCACCCACACACACACACACACACACACACACACACACACACACACACACACACACACACACACACACACACACACACACACACACACACCTTTTATGTTGCCAATTTTATCCAAACCATTTTTTCCAAATCAAGACTCTTTTTTAAGCTGAAACGATTGAAACTTCAGCCATGAACAAAGGAGATGTGAAAGGCATAACATATACCACTGACTTTAAATATGTCTTTGAGTGAACAAAGGAATTAAAAGTGGTTTAATGGATTTAGAGATATTTCCAGCCATCACCTGCCCTAAACATGATGTGTATATAAGAAGATTTACAGAGACTTAAAGCTACTTAGAGACAATGTGTAGATAAGCGGATCATAGAGCCACGGACATGGATACGAAATCAGATGGATAAAGAAGGCAAAGTCTGTGTTTCACAAGCTCAGGTAATCTTTTTACCCTGATGGATCACTTTAAGATCATGAGTATTGATGAGATACTGAGATCAATTTTTTTAGTAGAGAAGTTACCTATTAGATAAGAATGTGAAAGCACTGGAAAGTGAATTTCATTACAGACCACTATTTCATTCCCTACAATCATACAATGCTTTAGATAACAAATCTAATAAACTATATTAAATTAAATGCTGTATTTACTGGACAGAAGGGTAAACTTCTGTTGCTTGACAGGTCAAAAGAGTACACTGGCATTGGACAATAGATGAGTGAATGTCATTTTTTACTGTCATTGAGTTTCGTCTGTCCTCTGTAGTGCTGACCATTCATTTGGAATGCCACTGACCTTGTGACTCCTCTCTCAGTATAGACCTGCTTCAACTTCTACATCAATGAGCTGTGTGATTGTGTGTTTGTGTGTGTGTGTGTGTGTGTGTGTGTGTGTGTGTGTGTGTGTGTGTGTGTGTGTGTGTTTAGTCGTTTTTAGTTACTTGCTTACACAGAAGGTTTACATGGCACTTTTACATGGTGTCTTTATCCTAAAGAGGATTTTGTCCCATAAAAGCTTTCTCCTAAACAAATTATTGTGATTTTATTTTTTTTAATTGTTTCAAATGATAACTGAATATAAACATAGAAAGAAGCATATTTTTTCCTGATTAGAAATCATGGATAAAAATAAGTTAGGAAGAATTCATTATGCTTGGCTGTAAGGGAATTTTAGGATTTTATTCGACAGACTTCGTTATTACTGCAATATCTTTATATCTTTTTTGTTTACTTGCACTATATAATTTCCAGAGTTTCTCTGTGCCAACTGGATTATGTGCTTATAAAATTTCTCCTAGGAAGAAAAAAATCTTTCAGTTAATTCAGTTAATTGACTTTTTACTTAGTGCTGCCAGTGTGAATGATCAGCTCTCTCAAATAGACTTTTTTTTTGGGTAGAAGGTTTTTGTGTGCATTACACCCTGTCCTGGCCTAGAGCCGGATAACTCTGAGTCAATATAGCTATTTAAATCACCAGTAAGCTGCTTAAAGTAGTCATTTGCACTTTAAGCTAGTTTAAAGAAATGTGAATTTCTCCCCAACTTTGGTATTAGTTTTATACTGGATTATTTTTTTTCATTTTTAGAAGCAAAAAAAGTAAATAGTACTGCAGAAGTAAAAGATTTGCACAAAAAGAGGAAAGATAGGTAACATGAGAGATGGACAGAGAGTTCTGATAATGATGGATTTGTCTATCCAGCATTAAGGATTGTGACCTTAATTCTCTAACTCATGAAACAATTTAATGTGCTTTTCTGGATGATTTCTCTAATATGTCTCTCTCTCTGATTAGAACAGTTAGAGGTATTTGTTTTGCCTACACAGCAGGAGTAGCTCTGTGGACATGTCTATCAGTTACTGGATTAGCAGTGGCTCAGTGGGCGAAGAATTCCGGGTGCCAATCTGCCAATCACGGACGCAGATCTGTCGGATGTGGAATTCATACTGAATGACTGCGGAATGTAATGTTCCTGGCCTTCCTCTGACCCTGCCATTATGCCCGTGAATAAGACAAGTTGTTCTTGGCTGCCTTAACATAACATCCTTGTCACTACACTTTCCTTCACCCCAAGGGCTTGCTTGTAAATGACGATATGTTTTCAATGGGCTGTCGAAGTAAAGCACACTGCTCTAGCCTTGCAAAGATGGTCACTGGGCTTAATTGAATTTTGAAATGGCCCATGGGATTTTAAGAAGGTCATGCTTCTTTTACAGCATTTGTTAAGCTTTAGCACTCTTTTTGATTATCCCTCATTTTTAATTTCTTTCTAAACAGAGCAGACATTCATTTTTTTTAGCTTGTGCATTAAATCATCACCATGACTCTGTTATCTTACTCAATTTTAAATCCACTGAATTTTAAATCCATTGATCATATGCAAATGCAAGCTTTATACAGTACCAAGATTTATATATTGACCACTGGGGTATGTTATAATTTAATCAGCAGCTAATGTTATTGATATTGATACAGGCTTCACCATATGCTATTCCAACAGAAAAAAATACAACACTTGCACCAAATGAAAGGATACACCACCAATTAAAGCAGACATGCACAGACATGTATTTTATATACAAATAATGCAGCACATCGGAAAACTTTTTCCAAACGGCTTAACCATTATCGGTTTCTAAAGCACCTTTTATGCAGCTTTAACATTTTTGCTGGTGACAGACCTACAAAATCCCACCGAAGATGATACTAGTAACATGGGAAGATGGTTATGCTGGAAACTAATTATTGTATTGACTGAGAGAGAGAGACAGAGAGAGACAGAGAGACAGAGATCTTTAAATAATTTCTTGAAAATGTTTCACATAAAACACCTTACATATTCCTCACAGTGTATTTCAGCATACCTGGAAGCTTGAGAAGAGTTCACACTTTCTATCCACCCACACGTTTTACACTTTAAAGAGGATCTGGTGTCAGTAAAAGAATAATAGTGCGGCTCTATTTGTCCTGTAAGAACATAAAGGCTTAGTGATCAAACTGCAGACTATAGAGTTAATAACTAACATGAAACATTTTTTGATGTCTGTACTATGATGATTATAGATTACATACTTCTACAGAAAGTTATCAAGATAAATTCTGCAAGAAATTGTTAACAGTTAGTTCTTTGATAGTGTAATACTGAGTAATTGAGAGAAGCAGTGGCATGCTTCAGGCTGATGTGATTGTTAGACATGCTGGAGTAAAGCTGTTGTACTGGACATTGTAGAAGATGTTTTGGCACATGATCATCCATGATCTGATTCACCTCTGCTGACCTTTAATCCCAAGCAACAAGGGAATTACTATGGATCACAGCACATCACTTTTTCCCTGCAAACAGCAAAAACTGACTCTGGATCTTATTCAGACATTATTAAAACTCACATTTAGAGACACAGTGGCTTTTTAAGCATGAGTGCACAGGAAGTGTAGATGACAAAAAGTTGCTGACATATAAGTGCCAAAGGACTCTTGTTGTAATTGCTTTTCCTGTTGTGTTATTTTCTTTAACTTATAATCATTTTCATGTGCTGCAACAGAAAAGAGCTCAGTCTGTTTTCAAACGATTGTGAGATTAAATCCTGAATAGTCCGCAGCAGTTTGTGGCCAGGAGTCCAAAAGAATAAAATTGTCTGCGTTCTCTTATCCATGTCAAACAGAGTGACACTAACCGATCACTTGCATCTGTGAGCTCATGTATGCAGAAGAGGGCAGATATTGCTTTCCATTAAATGTGTTCAGCATGAGCAGCAGGTTGAAAATATCATGCACTAGTCATTTCTAGAGAAATGACCAAAAAAGATTTAAAACAAGCTGTTATATAAGCTGTGAAGGCTGGAAATTGTATTTCCTTTTCACAGGGATTATTTTTTACATTATTCAATACCATTATTTTCCGGTATTTCAATGAATTGTTTCCCTATAAACACGACCATATAAAACCAGGCATATAGGTGTTTTGTATTCTGAAATTAACTGAGTACATCACACAGCTACTGAAAAAAGTTAATAAAATGTACAGAGATATCACGTTTCCATAACCATGCTTTAAAAATAAACATAAAGTCTTGTTGTAGTGACCGAGACCTTCAGATGCTTTATTGGGATTTTGCAGAGTAAATAGCACGTGTGTGTGTGTGTGTGTGTGTGTGTGTGTGTGTGTGTGTGTGTGTGTGTGTGAGAGAGAGAGAGAGATAGAGAGTGTGTGTGTGAGAGAGAGAGAGAGAGAGAGAGAGAGAGAGAGAGAGAGAGAGAGAGAGAGAGAAAACATTGCTTGTGACTTGGCTAGCTTTCACAATCATCTCTTTTCAGTTTACGAGAAGCTGAGAGAGGAAGGAGATGCGGCAGGACAAGGTCTTAGCCCCATCACACCCTGCCATGGGGCATCCCTAAGTCAATAACTCATTTGGAGGGTTATGAATTAGAATGATCTGACTCAGGGGAAGGTAGATTCTGGACCGTATCCCACCTCTGGTCCCACAAGAAATCTAAATAATAATCTACTCTGGAAAAAAAAAATCGAAATTGAACACAATGCCAAATTGGACAGATATCAGAAGTTCTATTCTCTATTATTTGGTCCAACCAACAAAATGAACAAATTTCTGCTGAAGTGGTCTTCAAATTCAATTTTGAAAAGCCATTAAAACTATATTATATCATTTAGGTTAGTTTGAGCATTCAGAGTGACAGCTATTCTCTAGGGGACAAAGATTATGCAGCATGTCTTGTTCAGTCTGGCTTGCAGGACTTTCCTTTAGTACAACATTTATAGTGAAGTATTGCTGTATTAAATAAACACACTAAAGACAGACAAATAGATAAATAGATAGATAGATAGATAGATAGATAGATAGATAGATAGATAGATAGATAGATAGATAGATAGATAGATAGATAATGTGTGTGTTGCCTGGAGGGGCAGGGGTGGGGGTAGTGGGTTTAGCTGTGGTATTTTCCCCTAAAACTGACTTTCTCTTTATGCCTTATTTCCTTGGGGGAAATTATTTAATCCTTTCTTTATTTGCCTCATCCTCAATTTTTCTATTGCACTCTCTTCTACCTCTGCAGTTATCAGTGAATATGGCCCAATCAATAGCTGTGCAGAACTCTAAGTTGGGCTTGTCCTGCTTCCTGTCTCCAAAGGAAAGTCATTAATAGTGCTCTCCAGCATATGGACGAGAGGTCAGGGTGCTTATTAAATGCCGGCTCAGCTGGGCCAACAGTCATCCGCTAAAAATTTCAGCTCATTTCACTGAAACATTGAGACAGGGTGAGCGGGTTTGAAGGAAGGAAGAAAGGAAGGCAGAAGAAAGAAGTGATGTGTGTTTTCTTTTCTTTTTCTGAACGGTTGAATCAAATTCCCTCCTTTTCCTGTGTAGAAGGTTACCAACTCAGACAATAATCATAGGAAACTGCATGCCTCCATCATCTGACCAGTTGGCAAATTAATTGTCTATTACAGTAGCCAATAAATGTAACTATTATAATAAACACTATACACATACTGGCCTATCTGGAAATTAGTGATGCCATTAATGATACTACAGTGATGTACAAAGTCTGGCCAAAAGTATGTGGACAAGGGCATTAACGTAGAGTTGTTCCCTCTTTTGCTGTTTTAATAACCTCCACTCTTCTAGGAAGGCTTTCCATTAGATTTGTTGGAGTGTGCCTGTGGGAGTTTGCACGTTCAGCCATAAGAACATTAGTGAGATCAGGCAGTGATGTCAACTGAGAAGACCTGGTGTGCAGTCAGTGTTCCAGTACATCCTAAATGTGTTCAGTGGGGTTGAGGTCAGGGCTCTATGCAGGCCACATGAGTTCTTCTTAGTCAACCTTGGCATGGCATGTCATAATGGACTTCACCTTATGCACAAGGGTGTTGTCATGATGATGCTGGCTTCAGCCTCTTAGAGCCAGTGAAGGATAAAGCTCAGCAAAAAGCTCAATATCTCTGTATACCTGGGGAAAAAAATACACACATACATATATATTTTTTTTTAACCATTTATTTGTTGCACCAGTGTTATGATACTATTTCATTAACTAGTACAGCAATTGCCTCAAAATAGCATTAATAACTGATACGATTATGACTAATTACTGGACTACAGTGAAGATGATATATGGAATAAACAACATGCATCTGGTTGGAATTTTAATTTTAAGAGATTTTATAATGCAAAGTTTTCGAATAATAAAATGTTTAAATAAAAGTGTCCTATACAGACAATTGTCATATAGACTGGAGGCAAAAAATGCAAAGAAAAAACCCCATGATTTAAAAAATATCCAGATGCAGATGACATGCAGATGAGGCCTGAACTTGTGTTAGTCTACTGTATATGTGTGGTTATGTGCATGTATGTGATTGTGTTTTTAGAGCTGATGGGTGGTGGGTGGTTGAGGGTGTACAGTCAAGTGTGTCTGCTTCTGCACTAGATGTTTGTCATGCCTTAAATAAAAAACTCCCAGGGTCCTATCTGATTTCCATGGGAGCCCGTGGAGAATGCTATCAGACGCAGAGAGGCAGAACTCAATATGACTCCTCTGGTGTAAGGGTCAGGGCTGGGAGGATTCAAGGGATTTTTGTGTGTGTGTGTGTGTGTGTGTGTGTGTGTGTGTGTGTGTGTGTGTGTGTGTGTGTGTGTGTGTGTGTGTGTGTGTGTGTGTGTATTTGCCACTGCCTTTACCATAAGGGAGGCTTAGAGCTTTGATTTCCTCTTATGTCACAGTCGGGCTTCATCAGTTCTTTTGAGAAGATGACTAGGATAGAAAGAAAAAGACAGACAAGAGTGAAACAGTAGAAAAGATAGAGATAGAAAAGAAAAATAAATAAAGCATGTTTCCCTTGAATTAAACATGATGTTAAAATGCTCTAAGAGACGATAGTGACTCTGTTCTTTTTTGGCTAGAGAGCATCCCGGCAGTAAGCTGCTGCCTCAAGGGCTTTGGATTATTGAGGAAGATGAACTGATGTGTGGTGTGTTGGAGTGTGTGTGTAATGGAAGTGAAGAATGTTTGTGGGATGTAAATAAGTGGTGTGTTCTGTAGGGAATATGCTAGAGAAAATGTGAAAGATTAGATCACAGAAGCACGAGAAGGCCCCTTGATGATTTGAGAAACACATGCTCTGCACAGATAGAAAGCCTTGCTGCATCTGATGAATTCAACTAATCTACACTAGCACTAGAACAATAGCAAGGGGAAAACTAGGAAAAATTGCAGTAAACAAATATCCTTTTTTCTGGCTATCACTCCTGATAATACTTCCATTTAATGAGAACTCAATTGTATACTCTGTGCTGCGGCACAGCAACATTTCCAGCTGATGACTTGATTGGTATTTGTTTAAAAAGGATTATGTTTATTGTAAACATTAATTGGTCTGTGTTCCTTATTAGCAGGCAAAATTATGTTATTGTAAGAACATTATTCATATTCACAATTTTATAGCAATTGACATGACCAAGCCATAGGAAAGTATGCAATGGTTAAATTTAGGGGATGAGCTAGTAATCTTTTACTTCATTGTTAACACCGGAGTAAGTATTTTATCCTGGTCAGGTATCTGGAAATTATCCTGGGACACTGGGTGCAAGGCAGTGAAGCTTTATGAGAGGCTAGAGATAAAAAACTTATTACGTACAGTAGTCTGTGTAATGTAATGCTTTGGAAAAGTATTTGCATTTTTTTCTTATTTTGGAGTGTTATTAACTAGAATTGATATATAATTAACTGGTATTTTATGTCACCTCCAGGGTGTATTCCTGCCTCACACACAGTTTTCTCTGGACAGCCTCTGGATTTACCATAAGCCTATCCAGGATAAATTGGTTACTGGAGATAGATTAATGACTCTACATAAAATTGCACAAGTATTTACTTCTATTGCTGTGAAGCAACTAAATAAGTTCTAGAGAAACCAGTTACTATCAGAGGTCACATAATTGTTAAATGGTTAACCTATAAACTTATAAAGTGTTACATGGTTTCTGTAAATGAAATGCAAGAAGCTATCAAAACAAGTTCTGGAAAACGGTTTCGTTATAAAAAACACCCCAAATTTTGAACATCTCGTAAAACAACGTTAAATACACTATTAATGAATATAAAGAACATAGCACATCATGAGAAACCTCCCAGAAACTGGGCTTTATGGAAGATTAATGAGCCTTATAAAATCCCAATTGGAGTTTGAAACTGCATGCTGAAGACTCAGCAACTATGTGGGGGCAGTTTCTCGGTTCTAAAGAAACCAAGTGCTATCTTTGACACAATACTGTGTATATATATATATATATATATATATATATATATATATATATATATATATATATATATATATATATATATATACAACATGATGAAGCCTTTATTATTGCCACATATACATTAAAGCACAGTGGAATTCCCAACTGAGGAGGTTGGGGTCAGAGCACAGGAGCAGCTATGATACAGTGCCCCTGGAGCAGGGAGGGTTAAGGGTCTTGTCCACTGGCTCAACAGTGGTGACTTGGCAGTGCTGGGGCTTGAAAGGTGATCCTTCAATCAACAACCCAGAGCCTTAACAACTTGAGACACCACTGCCCAATACTGTGCTATCTTTGACACAATAGTCAATACTGCTCATCGCCCAGAGAGCACCATACTCACAGTGAAGCATAGTGGTGGAAGCATCACACTGGGCCATGCTTTTCATCAGCAGGGCCTGAGAAACTGATCGGCAATAAGAGCAGAGGATGGAGCCAAATACAGGCAAATCCAAGAAGACAATCTGTTCTAGTTTGCATAAAACTTAAGACAGGCCTTTAGCTTCAACTTCCAGCAGGACAGCAGCTCTATGTGTACTGGCAAAGTTACACTGGAGTGGCTCAAAACCAAGATTTTGAATGTGTTAGAATTAGCTCAGACCTCAATCTGGTTGGGAATCTGTAGCAAGACCTTAAAGTTGCCGTTCATCAACAGGTCCTGTAAATAACAGTGTGATTTTTTGGAAAAAATAGGCAAAAATATGATCCTCTAAATATGAAAAGCTGATATTTGAATATCACATAAGACCTGGAACAGAGATATCACATGGAGTTACCCTGATCTAATAAAAGAGAACAGTTCATCACAACATAAACAAGATTTTTTTAATAGTTAATATATTTGTCTCTCATCAAGTAAAGATTACAGATGTGTGTTGCTTTAAAAACATGTCCAAATATTCATGGAAAACTAATCAAGGTAGAAAGATTCCTGTCATTTGAAGTGCCCTTTAGTCATGAAAATGAAAGTTTCTCAGCAGCTGTTGTCTAGTGCTTTTCCTCTCTCTCTCTCTCTCTCTCTCTCTCTCTCTCTCTCTCTCTCTCTCTCTCTCTCTCTCTCTCTCTCTCTCTCTCTCTCTCTCTCGCTCTCTCTCTACTCTTATAAAACACCAAGACATCCACTTGCTCCACACGATTGACCTGTCAAATTCACTAAAAGAAGAGATCGATAGAAGTATGTCAAAACATCACTGAATCAAATGAATCTGACTTCATTGCTTTCGGGTCTAAGGATAAAACCTAACATGGTCTTTAGATTCAGTAAAACCTTTTCTAATTATTTTTGCAAATCTCTGCAAATAATTTTACATTATTCACAAAAGCCAAAGTTTTCTGAGTATTCTGTGTGAAGAGTGAATGCATGTAAACTCTATTCATCTAAAATGCTTGTACTTTTCCTCCCTCACCACCTATTCAGTGACCATCCTCCTTGTCTCATCACTAAACTCTTTTCTTGAATTTTCTTTTCACATTTTATCTACAGTAGCTCTTGTGCAACATCATATTTTAGATGTTTCATAATGTGTCAAGATTACTGTACCACTCCATTTGATAAACTTTTCACTTTCTTTGAATTTTACCATAAGTCTAGCTGAATGTTGACTGTCAAAAAAAAAAAAAGTTAATAATATGATAATTTCTTTTCTTTATTAATTTCTTTTTATTTTACATTTAATGGATAGTTTTAGAACAGGTGTTAGGTTATTTAGGGATTTTTAAAAAAAATATTTTTTTATTTTTTTGGAAAAAGCATGAAAATTCAAACATTTTCTTTGAATTTTCTTTTTGCTGAGGCCTAAGATGACTTCTGAATTCTGCTAAAGCCACATCTTCAATCCATCAGGAAAAACCAAAAGTCAGAGAGTAGGAACATCAGCGGTTTGTTTTAGTTAAAATAGCCCTTGCAAATCTTGTAACATGTCTAGCTATGTGAATTGTATTGAGCTCTGGAGATGCCATAAAACCTGTTTAAGCAGGTGTAGATCATGTGTCTGCTAAGGGAATGCATGTTTTTTAATTAAAGCATACTTTGGCATTAAGATGCCATATGGAGACACGGTGCCAGTGAATCTCATGGCCTTATTATGAGTAAGAGGACTCTAATGAGGATATTACACATGCATGAGTTTCACCATCATTAATATTTTGATTCGAATGAGGATTTGACTTTATTAAAGTTCAGTTAAAGCAAGAGATCTTAGACTCAGTATATTAGTACTACTACTGTGGATCAGTAGAATGGGACCACTGAGAGACCACCACTGAGCTAATATTTTTGGCAGTGGATTGTTCTCAGCTTTGCAGTGACACTGACAGGGTAGTTACATGTCATTGGTTTTGCTATTATATATATATATATATATGTGTGTGTGTGTGTGTGTGTGTGTGTGTGTGTGTGTGTGTGTGTGTGTGTGTGTGCTAAATGTTTTGGGTGGCATAGTGGGTTACCATTTCAGTTTGGTTACTGTCTGTGTGGAGTTTTTGAATGTTCTCTACGTATTCCTGTGGGTTTTCTCCATGTTCTCAGGTTTCCTCCCAACTCCTAAAAACATGTCTGTATGTGGATTGGCTCTAACTTAAAGTCTAATCTAATGTGAATGAGTGTGTGAATGTGTATATATGCATATATATGCATTTTCTGTGATGGACTGGAGTTCACAAAACAGGCTCTGGATCCATCTTGACCCTGAATGATGAATGAAACAATTAATGATTTTATGCATATATATGCATTTTCTGTGATGGACTGGAGTTCACAAAACAGGCTCTGGATCCATCTTGACCCTGAATGATGAATGAAACAATTAATGATTAAATGTCTTCATTGGGCAAAAAAGTATGTGTACGGCTGGGATCATCAGTTCAATTAAGCGGATAATTAGAGTCAGGATTTTCAATCAATAGCATGGCAGTGAAGTGTGAGTGGTCTTGTCCTATTTAAATCTAAATATAAATTTGAATCCTTGAAAAGTGTGGTCTTCATCACTTTGGTTTGGGAACGCATGCCCTGTCTAAATTCAATTATTTTTTGAGGAAATTAAAAACTACTATCGAGGAAATTATTAATGAGAGTTACAAATCAGATTACAGATCAATTTTGGGCTTGAAAATTCACTGTCAAAAAGATTAGAAATAAGAGAAAGAAAGAAAGAAAGAAAGAAAGAAAGAAAGAAAGAAAGAAAGAAAGAAAGACAGAAAGACAGGGAAAAAAAGAAACTCCAAGACATAAAATATTCAGATAGACCACAGTGTAACATTTAAAGCTTTTTCAGCCTGTATGTTAAAAAAAAATTATAAGTAAGACATAAAACATTGTAGGATAAAAATTATTCTGATTTTGTGGCATCTATCCACAGACGCCCACTCAACACACAGAGTTCTTTGAAGCAATCTCCTTCTAAACACACATCAGCAATAAATTGCACATTTTGAACCGAGTGATCTTTAGTGAATAAAATGTTGTGGAGAGTTTCTTTACCGGACTTAGTGAAGAAAAAGGTTACAAAGGGTCAATGTTTGAGACTAAAACAAACAGCACAAATCTCAAATATACAATATATAAACCCGGCATATAGACAAACAGATGTTGTCTGTGTGATGGACATCAACTTTTATCTTATTACTCGCTTCATGTTAATATTATTTCCATTGAGTTTAATTATATCCTCAGCACTGGTTCTCTGTTGGAGCCCCTAAATAAGGGATGCCAGCAAACATTAAATGCTTTAACACAGAAATTATCATTTGACCTTTTATGTTCGGAAGAAAATAACATCTGAGAAGTGACCAAGAAGAGAAGATGTTGCTGAAAGGGTAGGTAGTAAAGCCGTTACAGCGGAGGAAGGGTGGGAGGAAGAAAGGAGGTGGAAGAGTCCTGTATCTAGTTCTTATTATAAAACACTAACCTTTCATTGTCTGAAAGATATCTCTCACAGGGGCCTCATTCTTAAAACCAATGGTTTCAATAGTTCATCAGAAGCTCTCATAACATCTCTGATAATATTATAAGATATAAATCAAAGAAACAGTGCCTTAGAAATTCCAGCTTCTGACATGTAGTAAAAATATGGGAACATAAACTCAAATAGTACAAGAGTGGGGAAAGATGTTGTGGAAGAAGAGCTGCTTAGGAGGATAAAAGAAGAGAAAATGAATTTAGAGAGAGGGGAGAGGATGAGAGCGGAGAAAACAGGTGGCTTTTATCGGCCCACACGGCCTTTGTGTTAGGATTGCTTCTTTCAATGCTTCTGTACTTCCATACTCCTGCTACACTCAAACAACCATGTAAGGTTCTGTACTGTGATACTTTTATGCAGAGCACAGGGAATAGCAGTGTTTCATTTGCTGAATAAATAATAATACACAAAGGAAGAAAAATACAGAGGAAGACTAAAGCTGGGACAGGGAAGCAAGTTAACTGAAATATGTAAAGAAAGTTTAAAAAAGAACAAAATGTATGAGGATGAAAAGCAATTTCCCCCCAAGGAATTTATACACAAGGAACTAAGACAAATCTGTGCAACAAATATAAAACCTCAGCTTGATGTTATTGATGATCTGAAAACAATCTGAAGACAATCTTAAATAATTCTGTTTATTGTCCATTTTCACCAAATCGTATCCTTAATTGTTTCCGTTTGTAAACAGAGTTCACTGGAGGGGCAGAAATGCAGGCTTCTTTTTTTTTGTGGATGTAATTGGGGTAAATGGTGCTAGCTTGTGTAGATTTGTAAGACTCTTGGCTCTTGTGTTGAAGCTGAGTGCCTGTTTTGGAATTAGAGTGTGTGCTCCATATGGCCTGGGCAACATCCCTGCAAGCTTGTCCTTTGCCTCATTTGCATTCTGTCTGCCGTAGCAAATTATCAGCACTAGCACTTGTTTAAGCCTAATAAAAAATCAGTTTAGTGAAAACATGATGATGAGGTCACCATCTGTCACCTGCCCACACCATTCCACTTACATTAACGCTTAAGAAGAAAGGAGAAAATAACTTACCTCTCTCTGTCTCTCTCTCACTTTCCATAATTCTTCCATAATTTTTTTTCACTACTGTATATAAACACATGCACATACTCAATCTCATGCTTAGAGATGAGCGAAGCTCCCAAGGCAAAATACAGAAGGATGTGATTGATTTTCTTTTCCGGTTATAGTTGCAGGGTGAAGACAGGCCTGTCATATTTTTCAGTGCTTTGTGTTTTAATATTGCATACAAAAGAGAGCATTTTTCATATTGGCTTTTGGCAGTTATAGTAGCTACAATGAAAGAAGGTCATACGTGAGTGAGAGATGTCTGTGTGACATCTATTGGCCCTGCTAACAAATGCAACTATGCTTACTGCAATCAAGTGGGTGGCATTTTTTTTTAGCATTATTATAATTATTTTTTTTTTTCAAAACCAAATGTTCTTTGCAACAGCAATATAACGGTCCAGTAAGGGCAAAGAAATATGTAACACTGTCACAAATAATCTGTGAAATTTTAAAAATGAGCATGACGGAAAAAGCAACACAGAGGAACCCAAAGCACTTTGAAGAACCCGGCATAGAGGCTCCATTAAACATGGGGAAATCATTGTTTTCTTTGCGATGCAACAATACATAGTAATAATGTTTATAACAGCATGTGCAGAACAAATTCATTTAAACAATGTTCTATTCCTAAAAAAGGAAAACAACAAACTAACAAATGACCATTTTTTTTATTGATGCAGTACGACTAGAATTCACGTCCCATCTGCACCAGTGAATTAATTATTATTGAGTTAAATAAGGACAGTTGATGTTAAGGTAGCTGTATGTTTTAGTAACTGTAAGATTTTCACTTACTTAAATATATGTTATAAGACAGTGAATAAACTGTATGTTAGTATTATTTGTGCTTGTAGTTGAACACACTGCATCTACAAGCTAAGACAATCATGACACCAGTATATATTATGATTTTAAAGTCAGTACATGAACAGTAGAAATTTCACTGTATCTTTAGGGCATAAATGGACATAGCAGAAAACAAACATAACATGACATGACATTTCACGGGCCATGTGATTTTTTCCGATTAATACACTCAGTGTATGCTTTTATTTATAGTTTATTTAATTGCAAAAAAGGAAGCATGTTCAGTACTAGCTCTTCTTTTCAGAATGCTTCACACTGTTAATACGAAGCGTATTATGAATTCAATCATGAGCATTTTTCCCTTGATTGATTACACCAGGCATTCACAATAGGCATCAAAAACAATTTCCAAAAATGTTTGTTCACTTCTCAAGCTGACTTTAGCAGAACTGTATAGTTCCATAACTAGAAACTAACTCGTTATCAGTTTGTTGAATCATACAGTAAATACTGTATTGGACAACAGCCAAAGCCCAAAAGCATTTAATTCCCATTGACAACCCATGTGCTGAGCATTTACGTATAATGCAGTAAAAAGGTCAAACCTGGAGCTACTTAGTTAATTTCTTCATATATATTAAGGATTATAATAATTTTTGGACCAAGAAAAAATATTAAACTACTTAAAATACTAAACAAACCACAAAGAAAGTCATTATTTACTACTTCACACAGTTTGTGTAATATAGTGGATGGAATAGTTGGATTAATTCCAACAGTTGATAACGGTTCATAGGTATTGTGTTGTGATTGTAAAAGTATTCTTGTTACAAGAACACTAATGTTGAAGCTGTGCCTGCGGTGTTTTGATCACTGAGTTCACAAGATGAAATATTGTGCCAAACAGTGTTTTTCTGCAGAGAGGTGTGTGAAATGCAGTCCCAAAAATCCTTGTTAGCAGTTATATAAAAAAAGAAGCAAAAAACATGTGAAGACATTTTTATTTAAAAAGCAAACAAACAAACTCAAACGCAAATGATATACTTGTATCAAATGTATTGGCCCCCTTAAGATGAATATTTTTTAATGCATGCCTTGGAGAGAATAACAGTATTTAACATAAACATTGCAATATACAATGTCATTTGTGAATTATAAGACACATATAGGTTCACTTTTGGTCCATTTTTCCATGCAGAACATTCTAGTCTCCTTTATATGCTCAGGTTTGTGTACTGTATGTAAACTTCCTTCCTCAATTTAGTACATAGGTTTTCAGCAGGGCTCAAATCCAGAGACTGAGATGATTAAACAAGCTGTGGATAAGAGACAAAAAATGGTTTTGTGTTTATTTACCAATTCTGTGCTGATGTCAAAATATGTTTCTAATTCTTGGTGAAATCTGGACTTTGGACTGAAATATCCTGGTTCCTAACAGGTTTCTTGATGTCATCAAGTTTCACAAAAGCCTCAAAACTATCAGCTACAAAAGAGCCACATCTTCTTACTCACTCTCTACCTCTCTCTTCTCCCTGTTACCTAGCAAGAGCATAGCAAAGAGCTCAGCTGACTTCCTTTTTATAGGCATTCAAAGTGTAATACTTCAGAGCTAGGTGTGAACAGTTAAGCTTGTTAAGCTTGTGCTCCGTCTGAGTGCGTTATTTGAGGTTCAGTGTAGTGATTGAAGTGTTGTGGATTTTCAGCATGACAGAATAAGGTTAAATGTGTTTTGTGGTGCAAATTGATGTTTTAGGTTCATGGAATTGATGTTCAAGCTCTTGGAATTTGTGTGAAGATGGCTTGAGAAAACAGCTTTAGCTGAACAGTCAATTTGTTTCCGTGGCAATAGGGATAGGTAAACCAAAGCATCCGGGGCTTTTTAAAGAAGTGTAGCCATCCAAATACGGTACTTTGTAGAGTATTGGCACACACTTCAATCTTTGTATATAATAAAATATTTATGATGATTTCATTAGGGGGGCATGGTGGCTTAGTGGTTAGCATGTTCGCCTCACACTTCCAGGTTTGGGGGTTCGATTCCCACCTTCGCCCATGTGTGTGTGGAGTTTCCATGTTTCCTCCCCCAGTCCAAAGACATGCATGGTAGGTTGATTGGCATCTCTGGAAAATTTTCCGGAGTGCATGAGAGTGTGTGTGTGTGTGTGTGTGCCCTGCGGTGGGTTCTCACTCTGTCCAGGGTGTATCCTGCCTTGATGCCCGATGACGCCTGCACAGGCTCCCTGTGACCCAAGATGTTTGGATAAGCGGTAGAAAATGAATGAATGAATGAATGTTTTCATTAAATAGCTTTTTTAGGCTCTAGCTTAGATGAAGAACAGATGACAATTTGAGTGAAATATTCGCATAATTTTGAAGGGTTCACAAACTTTTTATGCACCAGTGTAGGGTTGTATTACAGCCTGTGACTCTAGCCTTAGCTGCAGTTTATTATGCAGATTTGCATAATCATTCCATTCAGCATTAAGTGGCACTTTTCCAGATTACAGGCTTGACTGAACCTGTGTATTTTTACAGCATCTACAGAAGGAGGCCATAGAGCCTGAAATATTGACACAACACAGGTTTCACAAGATTGCAGACTGCAGATTGCACACTAGCACACCTTGCATTTGTTATTTTCATTACAAAGTTCAGACTTGTTATATCCTGTTTTTAATGCTAAAAAAATCAGCAACTCTTTTTATCAGGCGATACAATAGATTCACTTACAAACCTAGATCACAAAAAAAAAGACTGTAAGGCTTAATGATGAAAATGCTACAACTATACAAAACCATTAGCCAGTAGACTTAATTAAAATTGATAGACTTGATCAGGATTTGATTAACGCTGAGAATTAAGATTCTTAATTGTGAATAAATTACATTTCATTTTATTATCCTGTGATAATGAAGCCATCTGTGACATTAGGCTTTCATGTAAGTCCATGCTTTTAGATGGGAGTAAAATAATACGCTCATATTGTCATAGACTTCATTTTCATCTGGTGTGAATTGTATTATAGTGTGTTTTCTGCTTGATATCGGATGTCCTGCGTGGCTACAGTATAAACTAGCAGTGTAGGTAATTCCCTGCTAAAACACCTCCTATATGTGTGGTAGTCAATGAAGTGTTCAGGTTTACTTGTGTTAAACGAGAAAATCACAAAAAAAAAAAAAACATAAAAAAACACGAGACATATGAGTTTGCTAACTAGCATTTGGCATAATTCTACAATAAGGTCGTTTCACATGACCTTATATAGCCTCATATGTCCAGAGTGGTTGAATGATTGCTCAGCACCAACATTGATTATTTTGTAGTTCTTTTTGAATTAGACTTGATAGTTGTTCTTTAGGGCTTCTTTTAGGATGGAGGCATATTTAATCCATCCAATGCTAAAGAAAAGTCTTCTGAATTTTATAATTTTAGTATGAAAGGAAAGTAAATGATAATAGTTTTGAACTGCTTGACCATGATTCTGATGCTTTTTGAAAGAAAAGAGAAGGAAAGGAAGAAAAAGGAATAGAATATAAAGGAGTATAATGATCTTAATGATCTTGGAAATAATATGAAAGAAAATTATGATCTTAGTGGTTTTTAAGGGAAAGGAAAGAAAAGAAAAGAAACAGATCAGGGAGAAGAACAGATGGGGTAACATTTCTGTTTATAATTTAGAATTAAGTATACTCACCGATATGAAACATACCATTGTCATACTTTGTAGTGTTACAAGCAGGACACACAGGCTGCTGGTTTGTGATGCTTTAGATTCCAAAGGTTAAAATATTAAAGAACAGTCCTAAAATGGGTGATGTTTTCAGAGCTCTCTATCACTGCGGCATTCACTAAATTCCAGGGGTTTGGTTAGTGGCCGTGTTTCTGGAGGTCTTGGAAAAACGACCTCTTTCAAAAAAAAAAAGAGCATACCTACGATGGATAATGAAGGACAAAACAGTGATACAGGTAGATTTTATATTTTATATACACAGTATTATGCTTTTTTATCTTACAGTTAAGTTATTTTCGAAAACAAATAAACAACCAAAAACTACGGTTAGGGTTAGGGTTAGATTATCAAATAGGCCACGCCTGCCATATGACGCAATATCTGTTACGCTGTTCTGAAATCCCTGAAAATAAGTGCATCCCCTATCTCTGCACGGTTGCAAACAAAGATGACACATACAAAAATAGCTGTACTTGGGAAAGGTAAATTAATTAGAATGTGATTAGTGATTAAATGCAAAACTTTTTCTTGCATGGCTGATCCCAAAACCCTGGAGCATTGTTCCAAGGTTAGGGTGTGTTGAGAAGCTAATCACAGAACATGTTGCAGTTGGTCCAAAGCTGCACCCTCATTAACCTACAGATTGTACAGCAGGAAAGAATGACAATCGTCTGATTAAGCGTGATCTTTCTGTTGCCTGCTGTTTTCGCTGCTCATTTTAACATCTTGATGCATTCATTCTTGCTTAGAACATTTGCTTTCAAACAAAATGCCTCTGGGACGAATGGTACCAGGTGCGTGTTGTCAACCAGGGGTCATTCTCTCTACCTCTGTCTAACTTACTTTTTTGTCTGTCTGTCTGTCTGTCTGTCTGTCTGTCTGTCTGTCTGTCTGTCTGTCTGTCTGTCTGTCTGTCTGTCTGTCTTTCTTTCTCTCCTTCTCTCAGTGTGGTGCAGTGTTTGTGCTGTAAACGCCTGCTGAATTGTGATGGCTCTGTCAATTTCAGAGTCCTGCTGCTTTCTTCTTATGCCTTAGGCTTTGCTAGATGCATTTCGGCTTGGTTTACATCACTCTAAGTGCATATGACATAAAGACTGCTCAGACTATGGACTGCATTTACATTTGACACATTTCTGCAAGACTTTTGACAGAATTTGCTCAATTATTCATTTGCTCTATTGGATTTCCATGGCTTTGACCTGCTTGGTTTTACAAGTGAAATCTATTGGTTGTTCTAAAGCATAAAAATGCATCACTGCTAAAGGAAAATGTCCAGCAAATCTGTAGACTTCTCTTTTCACCTAATTGACTGTAGGATCAGATTTCTTCAGCAGATTCCATTACAGTATATTGATGTCTGTCTACTAAATGTGATTGACGTATGTAAAATGAACATAAATATGCAGCCTAGTATCCAGCAAGGTTTGGTGAAAGTAGCACCTTTTCCTGTGGTTATACTTTATGGTAGCACTGGTTGATAGTTTCCTCTTATTATGTGTTTTGTATATTTTTTTTTACTTGCGAAATATTCAAAGCAATTGTAGACATTGTAGATTCCTCCTCCCTTTACCTCCTCCTGAACTTGCAAGCTAAAGCTGACTTGATTCTCATTCTTTTCAATTTTGTAGGGAAATTGGTTTCTTGTTGAAATATTAATCCATTCTCTCTGATTCTAAATCCAGTTTCCTAATCTGTGCTTCATTAAAAATACATTGCATCACATGCTTTATTTCAATGGAAGGAAAGCATGACAAGGGCACATGTGTAGGCAGTCTGGAAGGAGAAGCCAGCATGATCCAGTGTGAGATGGTGGATTAACATGAGTTTTGAAAAATGTTGACTTAAAAAGGATTTCTTTAAAACCCTTTATGAATGCCAGTTTTATGGAGAATCTTAGAATTATCTCTATCTCTCAACATACATATAATGTTCCCTTAACTAAACATTACTTACTACATTATTTAACAGAAGCAAAACATAACGTTTTACAGAAATGAATTGCGTTATTGTAACATTTCCGTGAATTGCCTTCTGCCGAACATTTGGTTCGTTTTAGTATGTGCCATCTGTCTGGGAAAGTCTTTACACCTCAGGTCTTTCCCTCTCCATCTTTGCCTGTGAGGAGACTCTGAAATATGTCCATACACAGAGGTGAAGGGTCACAAGATAGTGGTAGATAAGTGGTTATTGACTTACAAGGTGAATAATTAATCGACTCACTATATTGATTAATGTAACAGCTTGTGGATGGAACATGTGATTGAACTGGGCAGTCCAGACTCAACACGAGTTAGACTAGAAGCTAAGTCATAGAATCAATTCTGAGAATATGAGCGATCTGAACAGGCAGACAGCCTAGACTGCAGTACACCTCTTAGTTCCAGCTCTTTATTTAGCTACAATCTTAAATCAGACAGCTCTCATTACCCTTCAGCCATCACATGTTCTGATTAATCAATGTGTACTCTTTCTTATGGTCCCTTCACACCTTCAGTACAGTTTAGGAAGCATTTAGAAAGGCTAAGTTCTGTTTTATTTTTGAGCTAAAAGTCACTCATGGCATTTATTCACAAACGTCATTGTGGTATTTTCACTGGACTGACCTCTGTCTGCTTGTACATGAGTGCAGAAGACTTTTTATTGGATAAATTCGTTGTCGTTTTCTTAGATCATATATACATTTTGACCACTTTGACACGTATACAGAGTGTTTCAAATTCTTCTTTGCTTTGGTGATATGCAGAAAATCTGAAAGAGATTTTAAATGTTTAAATGCTCTATTTCAGTTATTCAAGTGGTCTCAGATCCATAACAGCTTTTGTGCATATAAGAACAAAGCATGAACTCAAACCCTTCTGAACTGAAGTGTCTGAGTACAGTTTATTCGTGGTTCATTTTGCGGTCTACTTGATCTGTGCATTGTGAAAATAATGTGCTCTCAGTCTGTGCCATAATTTGATTTACAGATATATGATTGAGAGTTGCTGTGCACACATAGCTTACAGAAAAACAACTCAAATGTGTTTCTATGAGGTCATATGGTCACAAAACATGGTCAGTGGGGTTTCCAACAAAATGACAGATTATTAGAGTAACTGTGGCACTAGCAGTCAAGTTGTAGAGCTTAAATTGTTAGGCTGCAGTAATAATAATATTCTGTCTGTGACATAAACAAGTTATTGCCTAATGCTATTAGCATACGGTAAGTGTGTAATGTATGTAGTGTATGCATGTATTCTGCCTACCATTGCCACTTACCTCAGCTACTACTATAATCAGTAGCTCAATGCCATGAAGCATGAGTTGATTTGATGGTTCAGTGTCAAAAATGTTCCAGGTATTTCACTTCAAATGTCTTTCTGCCCGCTCCTTTTTTCAGTGAAATGATAGCATCATGCAAGCAGTGTTTTTGCCTGACACTATTCCGTGCTACATATATTCACTATTAAATGATGGTAAGGCAGATGTGGTGTGCATAACAAGTGGCCTGAGATCTCATCAATCCTCAAATTTCCAAAAAGTGAACTGTCCACTCATAATGTGACTAGCAAAAACACAGTCCATTTGCAGCTAGTTCCCTTTTGGGATCATGTTAACAGGACTGAGTATGGTTAATTTAACAAGAACTATATGTGAAAACACTCTAAGGGTTTTGCTATGGCCCAGAGAGCCAGGGAATTGATCAAAGTATAAAATTCATCATGTGAGAAAATCATAAAAACATTTGAATCAGGATTGTCAGACTGTATTTATCAATGTGTTTGTTAAACCTCCTTATTCAACGTGATACACCTTTACTGAGATCTTTGAACTGGCTGCCAGTCCAGTATAGAGTACATTACAAGATTATTGTTCTGGTTTTTAAATCACTACATAATTTGGCACCACCATATCTCTCAGATTTGTTGTCGGTATACTGTACATCCCATCTAGGTCACTGAGATCAGAGAACCAAAATCTCCTTGTGACTGTGAGAGCAAATTACAAACGCAAATGGGACAGAGCATTCTCGTTTGTTGGTCCTTTATTATGGAACGACCTTCCGCACTCCGTCAGATCGGCAAAGTCGCTGGGTGTGTTTAAGGCCTTGTTAAAAACCCATTTATTAGAGGTAGCATGGGGGCAGTCTGAGGGGGCTGGGTCTTTTGGGTTTTAGCTAGTGATGGGATAGCTTTCTGTTGTTTTAATGTCTGCTTGTTTTTATTTTTTCCTATACTGTATTGTGGTTGTATGCAACTCTTAAATTAAGTGTTTTATATGTCTGTTTGTGAAGCACCTTGGTCAACGTTGGTAAACAAAGTTGTATAATGTGTGCTATATAAATAATAAAAAAGAAAGAAAAGAAAAGATGATATTTGCAGGGAGACAGACAAGGTCAGAAAGTAACCTAAATATATTATGTTTAAAGGCACATACCAAATCGCATACTATGATGCACATTTTTTAATGTAACACACTGAAATTGCCAAGATCAAGAAGTCCACTTCAAGTAAATGAAGTGTGGAATATTGGATACTTCATGTACTCATAGGTTGGAATTTTGCTTACGTAGGAGAAGAGGGACAGGACAACAAGTTACTGACACTGAATGAGATAGCTGATGACACTAGTGGACATCTTCCAAATGTCTTTTCAACATTTGATAAATTCACCATATTCTGCCAAAGCTGGTGACTTGAATTACGTGAATAATGTGATGCCATTTCCCATCAACTAGAAAATGACTTATACTTCTGTTAGTCTTCCATTTGAGATGATACTAATCTTCTAAAATGTGTACACTAGAGAACATAGTGCATGGTTTACATGTACATGTAGTACTTTATTTGGGATGCAGCTCATGTCATTTTATATACCATAATATATCTTTAAAGCATATTTATAGAAGAAAACTTCATCATTGATCATTTCTAACAGGATGTCCATTTTCTCATCTGTATATATATATAATCATTTTGAATATATACAGCTTTTTTATGATTGTCTTTTAACAGAAAGTGTAGTTATTGTCATTTAGCAGCACAGACATAAAGTGTCCATGATCTAAAAGAGATGGCAGATGATTGTCTACTACAATATCTAGTTGCCTCATATAAAGTATGTTATTAGGTCCATGTAATGTCAAATTCGCCAACACATTGTGACAGTCTGTCACAGACACTCTGCCTTTCCATGGTGAGACATGATGCCACAGTGAATGTGTTCACAGCCTGACAGCACTGTGCTTATGAGAGACCCAAATCTACAAACACATATTATTATCTTATGTGGGTGAGGTGGCATAGCAGCTCATACAGGGTTGTTATTACACTGTCTGGGCCTGCAATGCTAAGAATCTCCTCCTGCACCTCCTGCGGTCTGTGTGTGTTTCTCAGCTTGCGTTCGTGTTTGTATTTCAGCTCTCAATTATGTGTGTGTTTGTGTGTGGGCAGTGGAGGTGGTGTCAGGAACAGCTTTAAACCCAAACAGGTGGAGACAAGTTTGTGTAGGAGGTTTGAACTTGCACCATGCTGAGGACTTGGTGGTTGCTGGTGACTGTGTGGGTTGTGGTGTAACATGGCTTTTGATTTGACTCGAAAAGTCCTCTGGGTCAGAGAAGAGGACCAATGAGGGTTTGTGTGGAATAAAAAATCATAACTGATAGGATGAACGCAAATGAGACATTGATGTGAGACACTTTACGTGTGTGTGTGTGTTGGTATATCCATGCTATATTAGATAGGCTTAGATTTTGATCTCACTCGTACTGTGAGTGTGACCCTTAATTGCAGGCTGGTGATCTCCAGTTTCCGAGTGAATTAGCACCCATAATATGCCTATGTGACTGTGAGTCTCATTTATTTACAGCCTTACACACACATGCCACTTAGAGGCTTCATTCCACTTAGGGGCTTCCCACCTCCATTTACAAACCCCAAACATTAAAGCGTTTTCCTTGCCACACACTCCACACTTCTGTCTCTAAAGCTCACTGATTCCACACAAACACGACTCATGCAACAAATTCTCCCCACACGCCCAAGCATTTTGAATAAATAGGCAACATTATGCAGAACACTGAAAGTGATTACCTGCTTTTAAGAGCCTTTATGAATATTTATAAAAGGCTGCCGTCACTACGTGTTTCCGAGGTTTTTTTGTCAACTGGTTCAGAACACTTAACATTCTTTGAGCAAATCTTTGATGTTCTGTCTTGAACATTAAGACAAATATGGGGTTGACAAAGACTAGGTAATATCACTGAAAACTGAACACTGAGAGAGAGAGAGAGAAAGAGAGAGAGAAAGAGAGAGAGAGAGAGAGAGAGAGAGAGAGAGAGAGAGAGAGAGAGAGAGAGAGAGAGAGAGAGAGAGAGAGAGAGAGAGAGAGAGAGAGAGAGAGAGAGAGTATGTGTAGATTTCCATGGGGAACTGTCATGGCTGGTTAAAAGATTTGTTTATTTCTTGGTCTACACCCAAGGCTTTTTGATGCCTTGATGATGAGAACCAAACTATTCAAGATCTGTCAAAAAGAAAATCACAGCCCCAGGCATATTCTGAGGGGAAATATTATTACATCTGTAAAGAAGTAATAAGAACAGCTTTATTTCTTGAGTTATGTATAGTGACAAGGCTTAGTTGTTTATGTGTCTTTTTTAAAAGTCAGTGCAGCATCATATCTGCATACAGAAAAGGCTGAGGATCTATGAGATATGAAGTGTTTCTGCATTTCATGCTTTTCATCATGGCCACATGATCTAGGGTATTCTGTTCTACCTGTGCATAAAATAGGCTACTTGAGGCTACACGAGGACACATGAGGGTGGCTACAGGGAACATTAGAGGCCTAACTGTGGCAGTCATCTGTCTTTTCAAAAAATCTGAGAGAACGAGTTCATTACTGCTGTACTTTATTGCATCAGTCTCAAGGATTCCCAAAAGAAGCAAATAAAAGAAGGTGGTGATGGGGGTTGGGGTGTCACTTTTCCATGGCTTGCTGACCCATCCAAAGACCTGCAAAGGTTCCTCTGTTGCCATGGAATCCACCTGTCCATGCCCTTGCAGCTGATATGTAGTTCATTATTTCAAATGAGAAGCCGTAGTCACTTCAGTCAGCCAGGGCCAACCAACCAGTACAAAAAGCCATGACCCTTGTCTTGTTATGAAGAAAATGTGTGAGGAAACATGCAGTGCACATACACGCACACACACACACACACACACACACACACACGCACACACACACACACACACACACACACACACGCGCACACACACACACACACGCGCACACACACACACACACACACACACACACACACACACACACACACACACACACACACACACACACACACACACACACACACACACACACACACACACACACACACACACACACACACTGACAAGTCTAATATGTCAGTGAACACACAGCTGGAAAGAAACAATCATATCTGTAAATTCTACTGAGAAATCATGCTTGCTGTTTTGTATTTGAGAACGCCACAGAAGAGAGAAGAGAGCCTTCGGTGCTTCAGCCATGTTGCCTGACATTATAATTCAGCACACACACTGATTTTTCTGTTTTCTCTACCAGAAAATAGAATTTCTGTCAATTTGATTTGCTACCCTTTGTTTTCTCATTATCTGTCATACAAACACACCAGCAACAGTTTTATAAAAAGAAAAAAAAAGAAAAGAAAAAAAAGGAAAAAATTCATTGTGGATCCATAACCAAAACTCATTGCTCTGATAGCCACACACACACACACACACACACACACACACACACACACACACACACACACACACACACACACACACACACACACACACACACACACACAATTGCATCACAGCACCTTTAGAAATTTTCAAATGGATAAATAGGGTCCTGGCCCCAATTCACAGGGAAATGTATTCTGAACAAGATGACAAATGTGCTGGGAATAATTCTCGACATGATGATGGAAGCACTTCCCTTTAAATAGGGTATGTCTTTGTAATGCTAACCCTCTTTTTCTTCCAGGCTCACAAAAAAATAGATTTTTCTGCTTCTTGGGACTAGAATAGCTCTTACCTGTCCAATTGTTCCGAGCTCTGGATCGCAGTCATGGGAATCATAGAGGCTTCTTTGTAACTGTGAAAACCAACACCACTTGTTTTTTCCCGGGGAAAAAGAAACATTTTTTGAAAAAACAAAACAAAAATAATAAAACAGGTAAAACAGTCTGTGGTCCCGAATTTTCTGTTTATCCTTTTATCTTCCTGTGCCTTGCTGTTTAAGAATTGACCCTTGAGGCTAAGCTTCAGTAAGTGTTCAGAAGGAAGCCTATGTATACAAATTCCCTATTGATTTACTCCTGGCCTATGAGCCCCTTATAGATGACTTTGAATGCAAAGATGTACAGCTAGATTAATCTTCACCACCAAGAGATAGCATGATCATTTACTCAGGCTCCCACATGAAGATGATGAGCCTCATGAGACACATATTCAAATCTCATTAGATTTAAGGCTGATCTTTTAAATTGGACAAGAGTTATCACACGGTCTTGTGTCAGGGACTAAACCATCTAAGAAATGACTGAAAATTATATCTGGGCACTTTTTCCCAATCATATCTCTATC
The DNA here is from genome assembly GCF_022655615.1 of Tachysurus fulvidraco. Classification (NCBI taxonomy): domain Eukaryota; kingdom Metazoa; phylum Chordata; class Actinopteri; order Siluriformes; family Bagridae; genus Tachysurus; species Tachysurus fulvidraco. Next base: position 16,725,472 of record NC_062520.1, on the reverse strand, counting down.
TATGCTGCAGAGATCATATCACACACTTGACTGCGAGTGGAAAATCAATACGCTACAGCCAAGTTCAAAAAGAACGCTCATTAAAAAAGATGAAGAAGAAGAAGGGAGTATTTTCAAGACTCTCGTGGAGTTGATCCAAAGTGGGGGAGTCGTAGTATTGTTAGACAAATCGATATGTTGAGAGGAGGCATGGCAAGAGGAAGAGAAATAATAGGATTTATGCTAAAGTATATTCACAAAATGGTACCATCCAAAAGCAGAAATGAAAGAGCATACGGCCAGAGAGTTTAACTGCTCACCTCAGCAGGTAAGAAATTAGCTGTGTTAACACAGTATGTTCTGGTGTGCTCTCAGCCATTATGTCAGCTTTGTTGCTGAGGATCCTGAGCTTTACTCCCTGGTGGATTCACAACTGTCTAAAGAGCACTTTAAGTTAGAATTCCCATTAATCTATGGGTCAGATACATTCTTTAGAATCAGTTTTCAACATGTGGGCAATGGATTTATTTATTTATTTATTTATTTATTTATTTATTTATTTATTTATTTATTTTTTTTCCAGGTATTTGGTCAGTCACACTTTGCAGGCTTTCTGAGATCTGACCTGAGACCTTTTGTATATAACTATCTGTGGGAAAACGATTTCTTTTCATAATTGAAGTCAAAAAGCCAGTCTTGCTGTGAACTATAAATCTTGCCAGTTGAGGAAAAAATAAAAACACATAAACCTATTATATTTCATTTATTTAAAGAGTTTTCTAGAAAAAAAACTAATGGTGAGCTGAAGGTCAGTTTTCAAGGTCTTACTTTGCAGGGTCTCAAGGTTTGCTATTAGAACAGTTTCAGAATTAAAAATAACACTATAGAATAAAATGGAGATAACGTCATTGAATGTCACAATGCACTCATTGGCCCAAATGGTACTAAAAGTATATTATACACCAGTCCATCTTTTTACTTATGCAAAAGTATTATGTTAAAACATAATTAAAATGTAAGAATGATTTTAAATGATTTAAAACTTGATGTTTATTAACAAACTGTTCGGGAATAGCACTTTAGCTTTGATTAATTGGCAACATATCACTGTGTACCTTAAAATAATGAACCTGATATTAAAATGGTTTGATCATGTTCAGCTTATGATCTATGGAATTGATTTTACAGGGTCCCTGGTTGCAAAAAGTTATAGAACCAGTAGGTGAACAAGTACCGTAGGTTGTATTTTGGTAACACCATGGATGGGAAGTCCTTGTTTATATTAATTCTCTGAATGTGTGTCCACAGTGTTTCAAGACTCTTTTAAGCAGCTGGAGGAGCCAAATTAAAATCATATACATTTTCTGGAAGAACAAAGAAAAAATAGAAGATAGATTGTAAATAGATTCAGGTTAATTAAACCTTTTTTCCCCCTAAACCTTTGTGAACTACTTGCAGGAGTCTGGAAAAGGAAGTGTATTAGTGTAAGTCTGCTAATCTCTAGGTTTGGTCAATATTGAGGTCTAATAAAAGCCAGTATTGGCATGGGCACCAGATTTCTTTACATCCCTCAGCCTGCTTCCTGTCTCCTGCATCACAGCCTCAGCTGTGATAAAGATGGAATGTGTCCTATAAGCTGGTTACACTGCGCTATGTTTCTCGTTACGCTGGGCAGACACTATGACACTGATAGCCATCAAGCTGTCACTATCAGGGAAAAAGAAAGAGGCAATGAGAGTATCCTATTTTCCACATAAATAAGCTCTAAAGTAACATCAAGCAGAAACTAGCTCTGTAATTAATTTCTCTGGGGATTTTTTTTTCCTTCAAAACAAATTGAGATGGATTATACTTCATTTCTGAAATACTCTGCCTAGTCACTATGATAGACAGATGCAGAGATTACCTATGCATGTACTGCATGGTAAAATAAAAAAAATGGAGAAAAACAAGGGATAACGGAGTTCCTATCCTCCTCATGAGAAACATACTGTACAGTTTAACGAAAAGGAAAATGTGGAAAAAGTTTGCCATGAACTAGATGTTGCAGCCCATAATTAATTTGTGCATGAGCAGTTTACGGAGCTACTGAGTAGTTATTAATGTTTCACACTCAACTGAGATCATTTCTATGTGATGTCTTATTAGAGTTAAAGTTAGTTCTTGGAAAGCCATCACAGTCTCCTTATGTTGCGTGGAGAGGATCTAACTCATATAACCATCTATGTGCATTTAAGAGTTGGCTGAGCAAGTCTTGAGCAACCTTTATTATGGTGTTTGTGAGACATTTGGCAAGAAGATTGGATTGGGATCATATATTTGCATCTGCATATTATTTGCATGCAGAAGATCAATAAATGATTCTAGTCATCATCAGTTAATCTGTGTATTTGCCCTTGAACAGGGCTTTAAAAGTGTGTAAGGAGTCAGGTACAGTACAGTATGTGAGGGATGTGTGATGTGTGAGACTTGGTGTCCTTGATTTGGAACAAACACAATCTTGTTCTTTTTAGGCTGAATGCACCATTGCTTTTGCTTCACACTAAGCTATTATATGAGAACATACTATATGTGGGCTAGTGTAGGAGGTTGCTTGCCAAGAGGCAGGTTTTCTATGAGCTTGGTACATATAGCGAAGAAATGAACATACAGTAGAATTTAAATGGAAGCATACACATAAATGGTAGTACATGTAAAAATTCATAAGAACAATAATGATAATCTCTAATCTTTAAATTTCCTATTTGATCATTCCCAATCAAGAATCACTACAGCGAACGTTTTATATTCCCTAAAAAAATCTGTGGTTTATTTATCTCTACCAAAATCAATGCATCATTCTACAAATCATACATGTAGAATGGTGAATCATGAGCACACATGAATACCTTTCATATCATGTTTCAGTAATTGAAGATGTGGGTATAGTTATCACAGATATTCCTGTGTCCATTTATTTATAGCAGTGTTGTCAGAACAAGCCTCATAACCAACTGAAATCTTTGTTCTCAGATTGAGATCTGGTTGTAAATGGAGATTCTACCTGATCTCAATCTTTGTTCACAGATTGAGATCTGGTTGTAAATGGAGATTCTACCTGATATACAATATTTATAAGATGAACATTATTGAAAAAGAGAACAAGATCTAATAGTGTTGCTAGAGATAATCTATTTCACTCACAAACAGGCAAAGACACTGTCCAAATAAACATGCATCAACAAGTGTTATGACATAGGGACTCATTACATGTGATGTATGATATACAAATATATAGCAATACAGAAGGAAGTGTTGTGTCAAAATTCTAGCACAGAAAATGTATATAAAAGATTGTAAAAGGCTCTGAGTAGCTGTTTTCTCAACAGAGCAAGAGAGTGAGTGATGTGAGAGGAAAATGAAGTATACCCCAAATCAATGGAAAAATTCATGAATTTCTGGTGGCCTTCTTGACTGGACATAAAAAGTGCCTTCTTAACCGGAATCACATGGTCTAAGGCCAGCTTTGACATCATTGAGCGAATAAATACCCCTGAAATGTATTGGTCACTAAATCTGGATGGTACATCACTCCATGTAGTCCATGCCTGTAAGCCATTATGCTCCTGTATTGTAGAAAACAAGAATACAATCACTACCAGTGGCCTTGTTAACACATTCTTTATATTCTAAAGGTTTGCTGAGTTTAGATGAAGTACAGTAGTCTCATACCTTATGTGAAAGATTGTACTGGATAGCTCTGACCATGTTTCGGTTCTGCTTACAGCTATTTTTTGGCACATAGCCCATTAAGACAGAGATCAGGTTGACGATCTGTCTTTAGTTTATAGTGGTTCCCAGTATACCATGTAGATCTGTGTTATTTTAGGTCATTTTGAAACTGCACAGCTTTTGTAAAAATGTTTGAGCAGCCCTTTGGTTTTCAGTTCCAGGCACATGATAAGCCAGGGTGTGAAGTGTTATGCTAGAATATTCACATTCACACCACAGCTTTACTAATTTTATTTCAACTTTTACTGTTTGGCGCTAAACCACTCTGAAACCCTTAGTCCTCTGCATCTCGGTTTTACTGCTCAAATAAAGTGGTAACCCACAATCAAAGCTATTATAGTTAGCTCAACAGCATTAAAACCTCCCGATTGACTGGATTACTGAATATATTCATCAAAGGTAGCCTCCCAAGCCTTTTATAGTGAAGAGCAGACGTGCCAAGATAGCAGCAAGTGCATCTATTGATTCCTGAGGAGCGTGTGGAATCTTAACATGAGAAAGAAATGAAGAGAGAGAGAGAGAGAGAGAGAGAGAGAGAGAGAGAGAGAGAGAGAGAGCCTGAAAGACAAATGGATACTAAAGATAGAAGGCCCACAGTGCCCATAGTGCTTTAGCATTAAGTAATAATGATGCTTTCCACTAATGATGTTTTCCTGTCCACTAAAGTCAGATACACAGTAACTCAGTGTCTAGGAAAGTCACTTGGTAATTCATAAAGAAAATATAGTGCTAGCTTATTAAGTACCACATTGTTAATTATCCTAAATGTGTCCAAGTCTGATTTGCAAATGTAATGTTAACACAAACTTTATGCTCAAAAACCATTTAACTTCCTGATCGTCTGCAGGTTAAGCTGTGAAAACAGTAGACTGTTTGCCTAAACGGCGAGTCTCACACTTTAGTCTATGTGTGCTTTTTTTTTTTTTTTTTTTTTAATAAGTAGTTGAAAATGGCTAATCAGCTAAACCTTTTAATTCTTTGTGAATTTTGGAGTTGTAGTATTAGAGTTTAAAAACGCACAATTGCCTCTTCTTTGTCGGTGAGAAGAATCACTTTATTTCTCTTTTCCTCCGTCAATTAGTGCTACACTTACCAAATCCCTGTTGTCTATTTATTCACATAAACCAAGCACATTCCAAGCTCTGACATTATAAGCAGTTTAAAACAAAGTCTCAAGATCTAAGTCATTATCCTCCTGGATTGCTATTGGGTGTAAAGACCTAGAAAATGAGATGAGACTAAATTGCTAGAAAATAAAATTTCACAACCTCTTCAAAAAAACAACAGTCATATAAAAAAAAATCTGAACTGGCACAGATGTCAGTTATTTGTGAATATTTCCAGATATCTGTTTAACTGGAGAGGTCATGGCAGAGATATTTATGTTTACAGGAAACATTTAGAGTGTTAATAATGATGCAACATTACACTTTTGTTAGAAATGGCATTATTGATTCTTAGTGAAACTCCTGTCTCATGCACTTAGAAGTAATTAAGGTTTCTTTGTGCAGTGTCATTAGTAATTTCTCTAAAGTATATTTACTCAAATAATTCAAATTACAGTAGTGCTTTGTTGAGGCTTAGTGGTTGCATGTTTGCCTCATACCTCCAGGGTTGGGTGTTCAATTCCTGCCTCCGTCATGTATGTGAAGTTTGCATGTGCTCTCAGAGCCTTCCGGGTCTCTTCCTGGTACTGTGGTTTCCTCTCCCAGTCCAAAAACATGCCTGGTAGGCTGAACGGCATCTTTAAATTGTCTGTCGTGTGTGATTGTGTGTGCAAATTGTGTCCTGCAATAGACTGGCCAGGCTGTACCCTACATCGTGCCCCAAGTCTAGTGGGATAGACGCCAGGTTCTGGTACCCAGTAGGATAAGCAGTGTAGCGAAAGAAATTATCCTAGGGCCTTTGCTGGTATAATAGCCCTTGTGTGATTCTTATTGTATTGAATTGTTATGGTAGCAGTAATTCAGTGGTAAGCAGTTTTAGAAAAAGGCAAAAATAGGCCAAAAGAAATTTGACAATTTGTTTTATTAACAGTGGCATGAAACGACAGTGGAAAAGCTGAGAGCTGCAGAAAACACGTCTGTAATACTTATCAAAATGGGTATCAAAATAGTGCTTATTTCTTGTCTTCCACTTACACTGTAAAATATGGCTGTTTGTTCCTCGAAGCGTTTGAGTATTGATTAGTTTTCAGCATGATCTAAGCATGATCATAACAGATCGATCATCTGTTAAGATGATGATTGCTTTCAAACTGGCTTACAAGTTTATTGCTGTTTATTGTTGCAGTGGAAGTATCCAATTGAAGACTCTTTTATCCATTTCATGAAGAAAATTGCTGCTTTTTGTTATTCTTTTACTTTTTTCTTTTGCTTATCCTGCTGCAATGTGAAATATAAACTGGGAAATCGGTGCCTCTTTTAAGTAAGTGTTTCCATTCAATGTAGAAATGAGTCTATTGTGCTATTATTGATTGTGCCGATGCTGTGGCTGAGAAGAATATGTCACGGCTGCTGAATGTACTATTGAACGCCGTGTCACACATGGGGTTGACACATGCTGTGGGCAGACACAGGGCATTGCTCACAAGACTGGTGCCCAGCTGAACCAGATCAGTCATTGCTGGCCTTCAGGCTAAAGGATAGCAGGGCAGCCTAATAGGAGCTCAATTGTGAGACTATAATGAGCAGAGGTGCAATATCAGGCACACACAAGACACATTACCCTAGATGGTGTTTTTTATTGTTAAAGACATTTTGGTTAAGCTTCAAAGCCACCACTTATAGACTTTTAGAGGTTACTGATTAATGATGGCATGTTATGTCATGTCTTCTGATAACCCCTGACTTGTTTCCTGATATTAGGGTGAAGTATATTGGAAATGAAACCCCAAAAAGAGAGGGTGATCAATCATGCAAGACTTATGTAGCTTGCGAATGACATAGTGAGTACACAAGTACACAGTAATCACTAAGAGTATGAGAAGTTAACCAGTCAATGGTAGTAGATAGCTATCCTCATTTACTAACTTAAGATGAATGGCATATAAAGATCTACAGAATATATATCATATATAATAATTAAGTGTGCAAAATATTTGTTCTATCATCTAGTTGTGAGTTTGAATCTCAACAGTGCCACCTGTAGGTGGAAGACAATTTGGCTGAGGGGGATGAAGGATAAGGTATGCGGAAGAGGGCAGAAAACTATTTTCTCTGAAGGTGATAAACTGTGCTGTGATGCAGATGCTATCTGCCTTTTACGTGTTTTGATGAAAGCACCTGTTATTTTTTAACCTCACTGGTTGGTATATATTAAAAAGATATGGAGATGGTGAAGAAATATTCCGTGTTGATGTTGTAGTGAAATTATAATTAAACATGCTTAATTGCTAAGCAGGTGTTACATTTATATAACCCAAATCCCAAAACCCTGGGAAAATAGATGTCAATAATCATTGCTTGGGAATTTTATTTTTAAAGTGTTTTGAGAGATAAAGCTCAGAAAACGATTGATTTTTTGTGTGTGTGTGTGGTGTTTTTGAATAAAAGAGAAGGAGAGAGGAATTAGAAGAGACATCGCTTTAAAAGTCAGTCTAAAATCTTCAGCATGAGTCTACTTCACTTCAGTACTCATCCAGATTCCTACTCCTCTAGTCATTTACTAGATCCATTTTACTGCTCTTTTCACTTTCACTAATGTTTCCTCTACTTGTCTGCATTATCACACTGCATTATCATTTCATTGGAGCCAGAGGAAGGACTTTAGCCACAAATGTGCTCCTTCTGTGTGAAAAGATGGTTCCAAATGCAGGCTTCCAATTATAGAACATCCCTCTTAACTGATAGTTATTAATTCCTTCAAACTCATTATGCCATGCAAAATAGGCTTTCCCCATGGGAGGAATATTAATGAAGGAGAAACTTTGCCACATTCTTGTTACCATCACAGACCTTCTCTGTGTCTTTTTTTACACAATGTGTTACTGTCTATATAGAAAATATTATGATATATGATTTAAAAGGGAAGCGTGACGAATGATTTTACAAACTGTAGTTTTAGGTTAACATACTGAATAACAATCTATTTCAAACATGCCTGAGCCAACTGAGTATTTAGCTCTGTTTGTTTTTGCAGAAAAATTCAGTTGCACCCTAGAGAGGACAGAAGAGTCCTGTATGGTAAAATATGTATATAGGACAGGAATTCTGGAAAAATTTCATGCCTGACAACTTACCATGGTAGCTCGTAAATTTATTTGATACATTCGTTTGGGAAAATTCGCATTTACACTAAGGAAACCAAGAGCATGCGCATATAATGCACAATGTAATGTTTGTCAGATTGTACTCCACTGGTAATTCATTAACATTTTATTCCACATAGCATCCTTATAAATGCATTTGATATTTCATTACCAAATTAATTTATAAACTATATATCACATCAAGAAATGTGGTAACATGGTAATGCAGTAGGATGTTTTTTTTTTTGCCTCATAGCACAGTAATTGGGGGGCACGGTGGCTTAGTGGGTAGCACGTTCGCCTCACACCTCCAAGGTCAGGGTTTGATTCCCGCCTCCGCCTTGTGTGTGTGGAGTTTGCATGTTCTCCCTGTGCTTCGGGGGTTTCCTCCGGGTACTCCGGTTTCCTCCCCCAGTCCAAAGGCATGCATGGTAGGTTGATTTGCATCTCTGGAAAATTGTCCGTAGTGTGTGATTGTGTGAGTGAATGAGAGTGTGTGTGTGCCCTGTGATGGGTTGGCACTCCATCCAGGGTGTATCCTGCCTTGATGCCCGATGGCTCCCCGTGACCCGAGATAGTTCGGATAAAGCGGTAAAAAATGAGTGAGTGAGAGCACAGTAATTCTTGATTCCTAGTTTGATTTTGGGCTTGAATTTCTCACTCACTCACTCACTCACTCACTCACTCACTCACTCACTCACTCACTCATTTTCTACCGCTTTATCCGAACTACCTCGGGTCACGGGGAGCCTGTGCCTATCTCAGGCGTCATCGGGCATCAAGGCAGGATACACCCTGGACGGAGTGGCTTGAATTTCTGTCTGTGTGGAATTTCATATGTTCCTTAAGTTTGTGTGGGTTCTCTTCCACTACCAAGATTCAATCTGTGAATATGTGTGTGAATGGTGCCCTGTGGTGGTGTATTGTCCCATTTCAGGTATATTCCCATCCCGTACCTTGTTTTCCCTGGACAAACTCCAGATCCACCCCAACAGGATAAACTGGTGAAGGAATGAATGAAGGGTTCAAGAAATTGCCTCAAGAGTTCCCTTTAAGTAGTGCAAATAAAATGGAGTTCAGTTATGCACTTACTTTACACTGAGCAAACGGCTAAATCACAGGCTGATCCCAATAAAACACTTCATTCTCTCCTGGTCATGTCTTACTGCTCCCTGAGGCCTTGATTGATTGAGCCACTGGCCAATCAGGTCTCATTGATCTAAGAGTCTCCAATATGGCTAAGATCAAGTCATCTAGTTTCTGTCAAAAGTATTCTCCAGGCAATAGCTGTGGTGTAGCTGACTCTCTTGAAATGATTTACAAAAAGACTATATGTGCCCTTTAATATTCCTTTTTTTGTAATGACTCTGTTTCTGTACCATGTCATGTATTATATATTTTTTTTATTGTAATTTAATGTTACACTGAAAAAACATATTATTTTCATTATTTTAGTTCAATTAAAGATAAATTATGCATAATGCCAAAATCTGATTTGTTTTTTTTTATCTTTCATTTTAGGAGGAATATTTGAATCCATTGAAAGTGGACCATCTGGTGCTGAGGAGCTAGCCTTCAAGTTTGCTTTAAATACAATCAACAGAAACAGAACCCTACTGCCAAACACAACATTAACATATGACATCCAAAGGATAAACATCCATGACAGTTTTGAGGCTTCCAGAAAAGGTATGGCACTGTGGTATGAGTCACACTCATAAAACGCACCAGAGCAGATTTGTGCATTTTATAATAAGTCTTGTTAATAAGGCAATGCACTGCTGCTGGCTTAGTAGATAGACATGAGAAATATTAATAATAATAAAGAAAGTTACTATAGTTTTTACATCAGGGATGAAAATTGTATTATTGTTTTTCCTACCCTAGCCTGTGATCAACTTTCTCTGGGAGTGGCAGCCATTTTTGGCCCATCTCACAGTTCTTCAGCCAATGCGGTCCAGTCCATCTGCAACGCGCTAGGGGTGCCACACATCCAGACCAAATGGAAGCACCAAGTGTCAGACAACCGTGACTCGTTCTACGTCAGCCTCTACCCTGACTTCTCCTCCCTCAGCAGGGCCATCCTAGACCTGGTGCACTTTTTCAAGTGGAGGATGGTTACTGTGGTGTACGATGACAGCACAGGTGAGAATTTGCTCATTGGCAGCTCATGCAAAGAGTAGCCCTTTTCCTCTACAGGCTGTTAAGCAGCTTGATTTTTCCCAAAACTTAATCTGACTTACAGCATGGGATTTTAAATGATTTTTGTCTGATCTTTTGTGTAGCCAAAGCCCCAGGATGACCGGTTCTGTTATAACAGCAGGCGCACATACCTCAGCAGTCAGGCTACATTTGCCATATGCCAGGGTTCAGCTTAGCCAGCAGACAGGACATCCTGCCAGCTTTCCTGGAGTGTATAAGCATGATTTCTTCAAGCTCCCTGTAGCCTACAGCCATTCTGCAATACAGCACTCTTATTTTATATTCACTTTAGAATAGGCCTGCTTGTTTATCATTGGTCTATGCCATGGACAATGCAACACTGCTCTCTGCAATGATGTCATGCTAGCAGACTTGTCTAGAGGTGGAAATGTAAGGTCACATTGCCTATGGCATTGAGTTTTGCTGCAGGCACTATGGTCTCTTCGCAGAGTCTGAACTTCAAGATAGAATTGATCACTGTGTTTTTTCAATGCTTGGATTAATTAAGGGATAAATGGACATGGCTAGCTTTCACTGGGGTTAATAGTGCCTTGATTTTCTGTCACAAGTCCCGGAAATGTGAGCGTAACACCATCTGAGGACCTAGAGCCTCTTGTGCAGATATGCTGCACAACATGCAGGATCTTTTCACTGTGAGAGGGAAATAATAAAGATGTGCCTAGCTGATTGCATGGATGAGTCCACCTGTAATTAAAATTCATGAATTAGCTATGTTTACTGCCAGATTAATAGCTTATTCAAGCGTAATGGTTAACCATGAACAAACACCTAAACAAGCAAATCAATAGCCATTACTGCATTCATCTAATGTCTCAACTTTATATATTGGAGAAGCAGAGCAGGCAGGACTGGTTTCAACCTGCAATTCTAAAGCTCTGTTCACCACGAGAGATTGTTGTGTTTAAAATTATTCATACTAGGGACAGGCAGGTATACAGACTGTCTAGAAACAGAAGGGAAAGGACCCTTTTCATCTTTTCTGTTCTTATCATGGCAGTACAGAGTGAAACTTCCCCAACCAAACATAGGTCTTGTAGAAGACCTTTGAAACTGGGAACATGACTTATAAATTTGCCTTTTGAAATGCTCCATTTTTCCCTTGTATTAAGCTGAGTTTCCTTCTGAGAGGGAGCATACAACTATAGGCCAGAATAATAAAACAATATTGGCTATACAAACTACGGCATTTACTGTATCCTTAAAGCATGAAATTCATTTATGTGTGTATTTGACCCACATCAATTACTTTTTTTCTATGTTAAATTGTGTAAAGGTCAGTATAGACTACAGACTAACAGTAATGCTCACTGAAGACAGAGCTTGATTGTGTGGCTGTAGGCGTAATAGACTTGCAGTATAAAGTTATCCTGGTGATTAGGAGCACTTTAGCTCAGGAGTTTACACTTACATAATGGTATATGGTACATGGTATATTTCAAATAACTAAACTATAAAATGAGTATCACGATAATGGTAAAATGAAATATTTTTTCATGTATGTGTTTAAATCATTTCTTTTTTGATGACCAAATTTACTGATTGGGTAGGTCTACAATATGTAGTAAATAAATCTAATAATGCATGAATAGCATTAATTGGTTTAATGACAATACCTCATATGTGTGTGTGTGTGTGTGTGTGTGTGTGTGTGTGTGTGTGTGTGTGTGTGTGTGTGTGTGTGTGTGTGTGTGTGTGTGTGTGTGTGTGTGTGTGTGTGTGTGTGTGTGTGTGTGTGTGTGTGTGCTTACATAGGCTAAAGCTGAGTGTTTGAAATATACTTCAAGCTTGAGGCAAGAGCTTGAATTGAGACAAGCACTGCTGGAGTGCACCCAATGTCTCCTAGGACCCCTTCAGTAATCTGTTTCAATTTGATCTGTGTGAGTGCACCAAACCAGCGGTGCCATTCACAGTAATGAAGGAGCTAGCCCATCATATGCTTGGCTAGTGTTCCCTAGATTGTTTAGAGTGTCATGCTGCCATTTTTCCTAAGTGGCATTGTAATTTAAGGCTTCTGCATTCGTGCCCTAATAAGTGCTTTGATGATTTCATCTCTATAAAAGAGCCATTTTCACGAATACTCGTAATGACATTTTAATGAACATTTCCACAATTTGTGGTTTTTCCATCTCGCTTGCTAAATACAGCCATGTCATAGTTCTAAATCAGAGTTTTACAAAATAAAAAATCGTGCCAATTTTAATTACTGCTAAAAGCCCAAGCTAAAGCAAAATGTCCTTCAAAAAAATAACTTTGTTGTGAAGATGCCCTGATAAGATTTTGAAATCTCATATTAATAAAAGGACAGCACCTTATGGTATTACCAGCAGAGTGTCTATGTGGTACGTTGACAAGGTGTTTAAGTATACACCAGGCAGGATATTTCGGCACAGATGTTCTTCTAGACTCGCTAAATGGCTTGTGGTTCTACTCACCACTCAAGCCAAGGCAGCAGTGTGTTGGAAATTCTCTCTTCACTCTTGTTTGCCGACATTGCCCACCACTTATTTTCAACTCTACTGCTACTGAATGTGAAAATGGGAGTGAAAAATTACTGAGAGAATGCATGCATACATGTGTGTAATTTCCACAAAGTAGAATTCCTCTGCCCTTCATGCTGCCTATTAAAACCTGTGACCGGAAACTTGCTTTAATCTGCCTGCAATTTGTTCAACACGTTTAATTGAACTTAAATAAGCCTGCCCATGCAGCAAGGAGGCTACCTTCACGTCTGACCTGTACCTCTACAGCTTCCTGAGAAAGGCTGGTATTCACTTTTCTTTAACTTTCTTAAATACTTAAGACTGTAACTCTGCAGTGTTGTTGACAACACAATCTTTTGCTCAATAGGCATCCATTAAGGTACATTGGAATGTAGTGTTTCTGTCAGCCAGTGCTTTAGATGTTTGGCAGGGAACATTTAGGCAATGTTGCTCCCTCACATACATTGATCAAAAGCTTTAAGCTGTTTTTCTCACTCAAGAGCATTCTAGTAAACACAGTGAGCAGAAGAAATGCCCATAGTGAGTTAAATTTGGAGCTTAGGGCAGGCTTCTTAATACATATCAGCAATGACAACGGATTTTTCTCTTTTGTGTCCTGCCATGTTTTCTGTAAGCATCTATGTGTACCCTTCTACCCTGACAGGGCTGAGAGAAAGAGCAGACAGGATGACAGGATAGCAACAAAAAAAGCAAAAGAAACCCAGACCAAAAGGAACTGATTATTTTTGTGAATTGGTGTCAAAGCAGGTGACAAAGCGAGGCTGACTAAACTAACTGCAGTAGAGTGATCTCTGCAGTATCTGGGGTGCACCTCTATATGTCTTACATAGCATAAATCAATGACTGGTCTTTGTGTTCAGCACACAAAGGACTTGTGGTGTTTCGTATTCGAAAAATGTGTGCTGCAATAAACAATGGCATCTATTAGTGCATTTTTTTGCACAATGTACACCTGTGAATATGACATCGCATTCATGTGCATGACAGACAGCTCAATTCAGGAAACTGGTGTCACCAGAAATTGGAATTTGTGCCTGCTTTGTTTGTACCCATGTTCAGCATTGAATTTCATTGTCATGTCTCAGACCACAGTGGTGGTTAATGGTTCATATGAAAGTAGACATTCAGGGATTTTCAAATGTGAAATTACATATAAATATAAGTATTTGGCCCTATTAAGGGAAGATCTTATAAAAATATTATATAATATAGAAAACATCTTCAAAATGCTGATATCAAACCCAATTCTGTATTTTTCTCCATCTGCCTTTGAAGGGGTTATTTTCAGACACCAAAATTCTGATTAAGATTATCCAAAACAGAGGTAACTAAGTTTAGAGGAGGCTTCCAGCAATAAAATAATAATGATTGTTTATATTGATAGAAAATTTCTGATAAGTTGATATTAATTCCACCGGTGTTATGGAACATGTGTGTACCTGTAAAAAGGATTAATGTAATGTGTAAGATTTTTGTACAGTGGTACATTTTCACCACTTTACAAGATGCATTATCTGTGTAATATAGAGCATTTGGTTGACCTCATATCAGGACCACTATAGCTGAAGAGGGCTACACAGTCTCCTGATGGGAACATCACTTATCTTGAGTTAATCTGATCATTTGGCTCAGCTCATCAATACAAGTAGACAGTTTCAGCTCCTTAAATGACTCATTGCTATTGTTATTTCCAGATGACATTTTAAAATATCATGACACTGTTTTTTTTATGGCTGAAATTCTTTCTTGTAATTTTACTCTGCCTTGGATTTAATACAATAAAATTAATTTGAACTGCACTGTAAGAAAGCACTTTAAATGTTTTTTTGAAATATAGTAAGCATCCTTTCATTAACTTTATTGCGCTTGCTGTAGCTGGACTTTGTTTAGAAGATTCATTTATATTTATTTTAATAACTGCTTGCATACCATCATAACCACGTACATCTTTGACATGCAGTAGAGGAGTAGATTCTCCCTTTCATGCTGCCTTAATATACACAAACACACACCTTACCATTCACACTGAACTGTTAATGCACCATGTCATAAATTCTGCAAGTATCTGTTCTCTTAGTAAGTACTGTAGACTCTCAAATCCAAAAGTCTCTAGGGTGTAGATTGACAGAAAAAGTGTGGAATCAAAGATAAGTCCAGAAGATACTAAGAACAGGATAACATTAAAGTAGAAAAAAAAGAGAGAAACAGAGAGAAATGGACAGTGATGATGAGTGAGAGTATAGCAGTCTGAAAATTACAGAGCGGGATGGAGTTCAGTAAAATTAATCTCATATTAGACATCCATTCATAAGGGCTTCCTTATCTTCTTCTAATTAAAGTGAAGAGAATCAAATGAAAGCAGAGTATAATTTCAATTATTCTAGATCCATACTTGTAATGTGTATGTTGAAATTCTGAGCCAACTCTCTGAATGATAGTAAAAATTGCGCAAGTTATGCATTTACAAAATCTCATTTCTTTCGGACTGTGTTAGTAACAGTGTCACTAATGATCTCTCTCTCTCTCTCTCTCTCTCTCTCTCTCTCTCTCTCTCTCTCTCTCTCTCTCTCTCTCTGTCTTTATCTCTCTCTGGCTCTGTTCCATTCTGTCTCCCATTCTTTCAGGCCTTATCCGGTTACAGGAGCTCATTAAGGCACCCTCTCGTTACAATATCCGGTTAAAAATCCGACAGCTGCCAGCAGAGACAAAAGATACCAAGCCACTTCTTAAGGAGATGAAGCGAGGGAAAGAGTTCCATGTGATATTTGATTGTGGCCATGAGATGGCTGCCAACATTCTCAAACAGGTGAGCTTCAAAAATATATTACAAACATAAAAAACAATCATTTTATATACATAATCAAAAATGGCTCTTTTTAGTCAGAGGATTCAATATCAGACAAAACAAGACGTAATCAGTCAAACTCAGCTGTTTCTCCAGAAGATTAAAAATTAAGATATCATGATTCGCCCTTACTGCAACATTTCTAATTAATTTTCTGAATATAAGAATTGTAATTGTAAATGTAAGGTCAAAATTGCTCTTCCAATCCATTTTTATTTCTAACAAGAAATATCAAAGTAACGTCCTAGTTTCCTCTATACCATTTCTAGGCAACTATTTATATACTGTTGTTTTCTACTGTGAGACTGTGGGATTGCTGACAGTAAATTTTGCTGATGTTATGATTAATTTGCATTTGTCCTCTACTGGCCATGTGCTTTGGTGAAGCCCCTTGGCATGCTTACACGGCAGGATAACAAATTGGCATCAGGATGTGAGGGCCATCCAACGTTTTAAATGAGGATGTGCTAAGAAAGTGTGTTAATCACCTGAGACAAATATGGGGCAATAATATGCCTTATTTGACTTTCTGGCAATTCTTGCACTGCTTGCTTTCTTTTGCAAAATAATTTTAAATATGCTTTGACTGCTGAACTGTCCCAAAGCCATATGGCTTAAAGGGTGGGGATGCTCAGTCTTAGGCACAGCAAGGGCTTGCCTCAGTGTTTACATACAGTATTATCAAGTCCATTGTTACAATCAAATGTAAGAAAATTTTAGCAGTTAGGACAAATGTAGAATTCAGCATAATTGACTTGTTTTGTTTTAATCATGTTTAACATGTGTTGCATAAAATAAGATTTTGGTGCACTTTGATTGTTTTATTATGCTTTTAATTATCAATTTAATTAAAAGCACATTTATGTAATAAAAAAAAAAAGAAACCAACCAACAAAAAGCCTTTTTGTTCATTGGGATTTTAGAGGTTTGCACTTAGCATATGTCCGTTTGGTTTACTTGCTATATGGTGCAACACATATGTGCATTGTACAGTATATGCAATTTGGAGCGTTTCTGATTACAAGTACAAAATACAGGGTTGTAATGATGCAAATGAGTTTATTTTCACACCAACACTGTGGGCGTAAAGAATGAGAAGGGGCAGGTATTTAAATTTGTGGAAGCTTATTTCTGCCAGTTGAGGTTATTAATTTGTGGAAATGATTTAGCTGAAAACAGTATTAGATACAGTATTTTGATATCATCAGCGTGTATATATACATACACACACCTACACACACACACACACACACACACACACACACACACACACACACACACACACACACACACACACACACACACACATATATATATATATAAATGTATTCTATCTATCTATCTATCTATCTATCTATCTATCTATCTATCTATCTATCTATCTATCTATCTATCTATCTATCTATCTATCTATCTATCTATCTATCTATCTATCTATCCACCCATCTGCAGTCTTTTATTTTGCAGTCATATTGTATTTGTACAGTCTACAGAAGATAAGCATCATACAGTTATGTATAATAAATGTGTGTCAGTTTTCACTCTTCTGGAAGTCTCTGAGATCTGAACTTGGCACAGCTATTGAGAACATTCACAACATGCAAAGCCTGATTTACATACTGGGCAACTCTTTATATAACATGTTTGTGATTTGTGAATTCACTAATGAATAATTATTTAATATTGTGTACACAAATTACTAATGACATGATGTGTCATAAAAAGCATTTATTAATGCATAAATTATGAATTTGTATTGATTTTATTTATGCCTATTATTATTATTATTATTATTATTATTATTATTATTATTATTATTATTATTATTATTATTATATGTTGAGGAAGGTTATTCTAAAAGGTTGCAGTGGACTGTTTCCTCGTCTTACTTTGCACATGCGGACATTTATGCGTTTATACTTACAACATCAACTGTACACACAAATTTGTCAGATTAGTGAACTTCAGTTCTTAGTAAATAAGAAGGTATAGAAGAATTTGACAAATTAACGCTTGAGTTGTTTAGCTGTAAGATACAGTATTCATTGCTGCCCAGCTGCAATGAAATGAACCGTTGGTGTTTACTCAAAACAGGAAGTGTCAATCCAACACTGGGGATTTTGTTGTGTATGCTGCTGATATGCCAGAATTGTCTCCTGGAGTTTTTGAAATCCACCTGGACACTTAGCCATCTGACACAAGCAGCAATTACTGTCCTGACCCTGAGCCATTCTATTCGCCCTCTCCTTTTCCTTGCTATAATAATAATCTGTGATTCATAATCTGTTCAGCACTCTGTACTGCCGTAGCACTCACCTGCTCATCTACAAGTGCTGGTTTATGCTGCATGGCACACAGCCAGACTGGTTAATGGCAGCCGTACACCAACGCAGTCCAGGATTGCACCCACTGTAATGCCAACAGCAATGAGTGCACCACTAACATTTCCATTTGCGTTGGTACAAAGGCAGAAGGGCAGCTTTAGCCCACTTGTGTGTGCATTGCTGCCGTTCCAGATAGCTGCTCTTTCTGAGTGGAGCCTCCTGAATTTTTCATGCCGCCCCCAAGAGGCACGCTGATGAACTGAATGATTGGAACAGATCAGACACTTAAGCTTGTCGATTGTTGCTGTATCGTTCCGCAGCACAACAGCTTGGACCACAAGCTAATTAGCATTATGGATTGAGCCATCTATCTGTCTGTGAGGGATGCTAGCAAAATGCAGGTTTGGGTTGGAGAGTAAACCTGAGAGCTCGTTATCATTATGGAGACATACTGAATAAGAGCCAAATCAAATCCCATCTGCTCAGTTGTTAGATTACTCAGTCCCAGAACCTGCTGGCTGTAAACAGGAAATCTACACTCATACCTCATGCATTTCAGCAGCTCTACTCTGTAAATAAAATAAAAAAGCATTTGTTATTGCAAACTGTAGTTATTAAGAGCAGCTGAGTGTTCAAGAGGATGTGTGCTTCAGAGGATAAAGGACAGACATTATTTACCCTGACTCTGGCTTAATTCATATTTCAATTCATTATATAATACTGCAATACAGAAAAAAACAGTATTTTTCATTGTGATTTCCTTGTAATGATTTGCTTCACATTTATACAATAGCAGCAATATTGCCGCTGTAAATTGAATTCATACACACAGATCGGCTATTACATAAAAAAACACATGACTACTGTTGCATAGGTCCCCTTTGTGTAACTAAAACAGCTCTGAATTTATGCAGTACAAACTCCCTAAGACCACTCTAGGTGTGGCAGCAGATCCTTTAAGTCCTGTAAACGGTGAGGTTTGGCCTTCATGGGTTAGACTTGTTTGTCCACCACATCCCTCACTGTTTGCAGGTTGCATTATCCTGCTGAAAGCGATACTGAAACAATGTTTAAGTAGGAGGTATGTGTTAAAGTTACATCCACTTGAATGCCAGGACTCAGTGTTTTGCAGCAGAACATTGCCAAGAGCATTAAACTGCATCCGCCCTCTTCTCATAGTGCATCCTGGTCCCATTTCTCCCCCAGGTGAGCAACACACACACACACACACACACACACACACACACACACACACACACACACACACACACACACACACACACACACACACACACACACACACACACACACACACACACACAATGTAAAAGAAAACATGCCTCATCAGACCAGGCCATCTTCATCCATTATTTAATGGTTCTGTTTGGATGTTGGTGCTTCCAGCAGTGGACACAAGTGATCATGGGCTCCCTGACTGGTCTGCAGCTCCACAGCTCAATACTCACCCGGCTGTGATGCACTGTGTTTTGACATCTTTCTATGACAGCATTAACAATAGCTCTTTTATGGTATGGGACCAGGTGGGCTAGCCTTCACTCCTCATGCACATGAGCCTTGGGAGCCAATGACCCTGTCATAGGATCCGCGGTTGTCTTTCCCAGCACCACTAACTTCTGCAAACCGAGAACACCCGGCAAGACTTTGTGGAGATGCTCTGATCAGGTCGTCCAGCTATCACAATTTATCTATTGTCAAAGTCACTCAGATCCTTTCACTTGCCAATTTTTCCTGCTTCCAACACATCAACTCTGATAACCGACTGTTCACTTGCTGCATAATATGTTCCAACCCTTGATAAGTGCCTTTATAACAAGATAATCAATGTCATTCACTTCACCTTTGAGTGGATTTAATGTTATAGCTGATTAGTGTAATCTCTCTCTCTCTCTCTCTCTCTCTCTCTCTCTCTCTCTCTCTCTCTCTCTCTCTCTCTCTCTCTCTCTCTCTCTCTCTCTCTCTCTCTCTCTCTCTCTGTCTGTTTTCAGGCTCTTGCTATGGGGATGATGACAGAGTACTACCACTATATTTTTACTACACTGGTAAGAAACTGTCTGTTCACTCAATTGTCTTTATCAATGTTTTTATCAATATTTACGTTTACACTTCTGGTCAAACGTTTTAGAAAAAAAAACCTCCTGGTTATAGAAATGGAACAATTTTCTACCAATTTAGAATAATAATGTACTGTAGATTATAAATCATATGAATATTTGCAGAGACATAGGAAATTAAACTTTTTATAATTTAATTTCTTAACAGTATTCCTAATGAAACTCTACACAGCATCTTGGCATCTTCTTAACTAGCGTTGTGAAAGTGTCTTAGCTTGGAAATGTTTATTAAAGCTGCCAAAGAGCTATTTTGTTAACGTTAACATAAACTATTTGGAAATCTATTTATACACAGGCTATAACTTCTATTTACTTTGTTTTTTAAGAAATAAATGCCAAACATTAAACCTGATCAAAATATGTGTCTAAATGCTTGAAATGCTGCAGCTAGTGGGTATTTATATATAAAAGTAACAAACTGAAGGGGAAAAAGTATAAAAGATGAAAATCTTTGTAAAATATATATGGGTTAAGAGATCATAATATACAACATAAATATTCATGATAATATCTGGCAAAGGGGAAAAGGAGAAAAACACACAGTAACATTGGGGGAAGATTAAAATGAAACAATAAAAATAAACATTAAAGCTTTTCCATCCTGATGTGATGTGAAAATAGATGATGTGGCCGTGTTTCTCAAGTGAAGTGCAGACCTTATATCTGACTGCACACAACAACAGCTACCTGCTTGAGTTACAAGCCGCATTCTGAATAAATAACTAAACATTTTTGATAAATATTTTTATGCATAATAAATGAATTAACAATGAAAAATTGCATCCTCTTTTAAGATTTGAGAATGTCCAAGACCCGATGATTCTTATTATCCATGTCTGAACGATGCACAGTTATGAAACTGAGAAAACGAGCCAGAAACTGCATTCATTAGGTTTCCCTATTAGTGTCTAATGGCGAAAATCATAACAGATCATGTATATTGTTCTGGAAGGATATGGGAATGACACACGTAGAGAGTTTAAACGTGTAAGCTGCATTTTGGTAAGTAAAAAAAAAGAAATGTTTCTATTGAAATCCATATCAACATTTGAAAAAAAAAAAAATTCAATAATTATATAGCTATAGCAACGTTATAGGGATGTTCTGCAGGGTCTCAAGAACTATTTGTGTACAAATGAATGAGACATCTGTGCAGGGTGAACTAGCATTACATAAAATGTTTTTTTGCTAATTTCTTTATGATGTGCATACACATTACTGTTTATCGTGCAAAATTATTAGACATCTGTAATGTTACTATAAACTCAATAGAAAAACAGCTGCTATCTTTATGGTCAGGAACGATCTCCTGTTCACAAAAGAGTTATTAGCCCTCCCTAGCTCCTGAATGCCTGCTGAGTTAAAAAGACATTATTTGGCCAAAAGTATGTGGACTGTGTGGGTTTTATCCCAATCTGGATATATATATACAACATGTTATATTTCAATTACATGTTTTCAAAACAAAATGTGATTTCATTGCTTATAAACTTAATTTAAACAAGTTCATAATTACTAGCCTGATTGTACAGTGAGCGTGATCAATTCATGTAGCATTAACGTAAACCACATAAACCTAAAGTCGGGTTGTCTGCACAGTGTTCTGACCTCAAACCCCAACTGAACACCTTTGGGATGAAACAGAATGCCAACTGTGCCCCGGGCCTTCGTGTCCAACATCAGAGCCTGACCTCACTAATGCTCTTGTGGAGGAATAAACATATCCCCACAGCCACGCTTCAAAATCTAGTGGAAAGCCTTCTGAAAAGAGTAGAAGCTGGTGTAGCAGCAAAACAAGGACTACCGCCATATTAATACTAATGAATGTGGAAAAGAATGTTTAAGAAGTGCTTGTGATGGTGAAGTGATGGCATACGTCTTCCTATATATAGTTCAGCAGCATTTTTATGAATTCACTCTTATTTTTTATCATGAAAATAAGTTTCATTATCATTATCAGTGCTTTGTTAATGTTAATATTAACCCCTTTGTTTAAGCCAGTATACGGTTTCATTTCGACATCCGCATAAAATCGTTATGCTATAATAAAGTGAATTATTCTGGACTGTTGAAGTAAGTACAGCAGCACCACCAATGATCATAAGAAAATTACACAGAATGATATGAAGAAGATTTATTTTGTGTTCAGACCATAGAGTGTTGCCCATTCATCAGGTGATTGCACAGAGTGACATGCCCCAAAGATTTTGTGTCCATTTGGGCTGATATTTTTCACAGCTCATGTTGCTGATGCATCTGGAACATGATCGGCAGTGATTGAGAAGAAATAGCGTAGACGTAACAAAGTGGATTGTTTTCCCTATCATCCCTTCCCTCTGCTAAAATTCTAGAAAATAAACCTATTGTAGAATGTCTAAGAATGGCTGTGCTGTCTAATGAAAGACAAATTTCACAAAAGGACAGACAGAGCTGTGTGTGTGTGTGTGTATGTGTGTGTATGTGTGTGTGTGTGTTAGTCTGTGTGTGTGTGTGTGTGTGTGTGTGTGTGTGTGTGTGTGTGTGTGTGTGTGTGTGTGTGTGTGTGTGTGTGTGTGAATTAAAAGCTTACAGCTTTTTTTGTTTATTCAGTTGTGTTTTCAGAGAAAACATGGTGTGATTCCTGCAGGGCATGAAAGTCTTTAAACGCTTAAAATTAGAAATCACTAATACAGCATGTGCAATAGTTTTCCTTACATTATAGCTTATATTGTCAAGCTAGTCATTATTATATTTTAGTCCTCCTGTCTAATATTACAGTCAGCATTCACTGTAAAGGATGTGACCAGTGTAACATTTGGTGTAAAAAATACTGAAGCCACTGATGAGATGCAGCTTCAAAGACGGAGAGGAATAGAGATTAGAGAGAACTACTGTATGCTAACACTGAGTGCTTGTGTAACTGACATGGATCTTGGCCTAGTTCAGAGGGCTATTCCCTTCCTGAACATTTTGTCTCCATCCTGAATATAGACAAGTACTCTTTCTCCCTGTCTCCATCTCCCCATCCTGTCTCTACTCTTCTCTCATTCCTTTCCCCTTCTGCCCTATTTTCATGACTTACACATTATTAAAATTAAAATTTGATTAAGGCCATATCTCACATATATCAGTCAGAAGCCTGCACTACCATTTCTCTGTGCTTCCCGGCAAATTAACCCCCCACCCCACCCCCCACCCACAAGTCCTCTGACTTACACTGATTATGAAATCTATCCTCAGGAAAAGTAACAATACATGTACCTGCTACACAATCAGGCTTTCCTTTCATTTTATTAAAATGAACACAAGATAAACAGAAAATGTAATTGATACACACGGAAAGTCATATTTGAAAAATTAAAACAGAGGAAGGATATGACTGATGATTGAATGTGTCTGACAGCCGAATAATTAGTTTTGCCAATAGAGAGCTTGGCAGATAAAAAACGTGGAACTGTGAGCTTAATTCACCCAACAGAGTGAACTACTGTGCTCCAGAGAAGCTGCATATGGACTCCATTTTCTGCCAGATTTTCTTCCCCTAACTGCTATCAGTTCCCCTTCTGTGCGTGCGAGAGTGAAAGACATGAGAGAGAGAGAGAGAGAGAGAGAGAGAGAGAGAGAGAGAGAGAGAGAGAGAGAGAGAGAGAGAGAGAATGGTGCATGGTGAAGTAGTAAATAATAAGGTCACATAGCAGCATATCTACTTTCTGATTCTTCTTCCTGTGCAGCAACATCTTCACTAACATGTTTTAGTATATTAAAGGAGTATCGCGATGTCATTATCTGTATCCATAACAGTTTAGTTCTCCAAATGATCAGATCTTTATCTCATATCTCAAAGTGGGCATGGATATTTAAAAATAGAGATATACATTAGACTGTTTTTTCCACACTTCCACAGTTATTATTTTTGTCCATACGCTTGCAATATTTTCTAACAAGTGTAGTTGGAAAGCACAAACCTCCTGCTTGTGTGACTTTTTTTGTTCTCTGCAGGATCCCATTGCCAATACACACCTCTATACTCAACCAGATGCTCTATGGACATATTTGGCAAAACAACACACACACACACACACACACACACACACACACACACACACACACACACACACACACACACACACACACACACACACACACACACACACACACACACACACACACACACAAAACAGTGAGGCTCATATTCTTATATGTATTTATCTCTTTAAAACCCATTATTTAATATATCCTTATATAATACTGTATAAGTGTGTTAATGACATAATGGCATTTGGGACTAATTTGCCCAAGTATATTGTTAAGTCTTGTTTTCTCTTTTCCTGCAGGATCTCTTTGCGCTGGACGTGGAGCCGTACCGTTACAGTGGGGTGAACATGTCAGGGTTTCGTATTTTAAACACAGAAAACAGCCAAGTGTCCTCCATCATTGAAAAGTGGTCCATGGAGCGCCTGCAAGCGCCCCCCAAACCAGACTCTGGCTTATTAGACGGCTTTATGACGGTAAGGCAAAAGTGGTCATGTTTTATTGTTAATAAAAAAATTTCATACTTAGGGCAATCTGCATTGTATTCTCAGGTATTTGAATTCATTTGTTCATTTGCAGATCTTATTCTTTAAATGTCTACTCAAGTTGGATTTTAAGGGAAATCAATTGAGGAAATTGTAGAAGTCTTTATTGTATAATTGATGCTGAGGCCTCTGATGCAATAAGTGGTTTTGCTGTGAAACACAGCATTTCCCTAAGGACTCAAATGTGCAACCTCCGGGGGTGTGCTGAATTCTGAACCTCGTGTGATAAGCAAGGCCTCTGCCTCAATGATCTAAACGCTGTCTGATAGCAGCATGCTGGCAATAATGACTTCTCCACAGCTCTCACTCAACACTGCCTCTCTGATCTGGGAACAGCGCCAATCCCTGAACTCACCAGAGACACAGAGAGAGGAAAAACATAGAAAATCTGCCAACACAACTGCTGTAGGTTATAAAACAGTGACATGGCTTACAGAAGTATGGAGGACCTTTCAGTTTGGATTGTGCTTGTTCATTTAAATTGATACGTATTTTATTGTAAGCTTTGATTTTGACACAGTGAGAGATAGCTGTATTGAGATTTAACAAGTGAGAGTTGCAATGAAGTAAATTTTCTCTTGGCATTTTTAAACACAGTCAATTAACAGCTGAAAGAGTATGGATTAGCTGACTCAGTCCTCAGTAAACACAAGCACACACACACACACACACACACACACACACACACATACGACACACACATCTGTTTTACTATCCGTCTGAGGACCATCATTTTTATTGCAGCAAGTTAATGTTATGCCACACCCTAAAACTAAATCTACCAAAGGAAATATTTTAAATAGTTTTGTTTTGTAAATATAAGCTGCAGTTTTTATACAAAATAGTTTTTTATGCGGACCTGCCATATGTCCCCACAAGTCAAAATATTCCAGATATTCCTACCTTAGTGAAGACACACTCACACACACACACACACACACACACACACACACACACACACACACACACACACACACACACACACACACACACACACACACACACACACACACATACACATATAGTGAGTAGCTTATTGAGTAATCAGTCTTTACTTGTCTATGCAGAGGAAAGACAAAATCACTTAAGACGATCTCTCTCTCATAGATCTGTTTTTTTTTTAATTACAACATTGGCTTGGCAGGCTGTTTTTTTTTACCTCTGTGGTTTCAGTGCAACAGCTATTAAGGAAATAATGGTATGTGCAGATGAAGGGGAGAATTGATTAATTACACAAACTACAGTCAGGCAGTGGCTACTGCATATCGACATACAGAAAGGTTCTGTAAACTTTTGATTGACAGCTTCATTTGTTTGCAATATTTATGGTCCTGTATGCTTGAGCACTGGCCTTCTGCAGTGCAACGTATGGACCAGAGTTGACATATTACTCTAAGTATAAACAAAGAGTCAGGAATTTTGAGATGGATTCATTTCTGTGTGCATTGAACAGTTCTGTAAACCATGTAAGAATGTAGATTGAGGAGAGATCCTGGAATGCAGACACTTACATGTTGCACACTTGGTGTTGCATGTTTGTCATTTATTTACCACAGGCTTATTTGTCTCTTTATGCTCACAACTCACAATTCTGCAACCTGTTTTATTGTTTTGGTTAAGGCAGAAAGATTTTTTGGCCTGATAAGGTTGTTTCCAAGAGTTGCTTGTGAGCACTGCTTATGAAATCCATTTCTCCACCTTTTTTCACTGTACATAATTAATCTTCCTTTAGAGAAACCCTGCCCCAAGTCAAGGCTTAACATGCATAATGAAAATGACCTAACAAGCTCCTCAGGCTTATTAGCATAATTTCTCTCTTTACTAATTACTTTAGCTTCTGTTTGATTTACTTTGAGAGAGTTAATCTTTGGCAGATTTGGAAAACACTCAGGGATGGAGTCCCCAATCTCATTTTTAAGAGGCCCTGTTGGGAAAGGAGGGAAAAACAAGAAGGACTTATAGGATGAAGATATTTGGAATATGAATGCTGATTATAATTCAAAGTGACATGCTATTATAATTAAAAGTGACCTATCGGTATGTGGAAGACCTAACCTAAGTTTTTTCTCTCTAAATGGTTTATTCATTTAGTAGCTTTATTATTCTGTTTATTGGTTCCTATCAAACATCAGAATGGGGAAACCGTGTGATCTCTGTGACTGTCACAGTCTGGGTATTAGGGAGACAGACCCATATGCAGGATAGCTTCAAATGACAGGGGTTTAATAAACAATAAAGACAACACGGTAAAATACGTGCAATAAACAATACAACTGACACTTAACAGTTAACATGACTAGACGCGACATCGGCAACGCGACACACTTAAATACAAGAGACAATCAGAAACAGGTGTGGAGACAGGGAGGAACAGACGAAAGTGGGGCAGACACGTGTCGAGGAACGTAAACACATGCACGTGGCCAAAGTCCAGGCTGACTCCTGACTCCTGAGTCCTGACAGTACCCCCTGAGGCGCAGCTCCCGAAGCGCCAAATCCTGACAAGGACCAGGAGCGGGGCGAGGCACATGGCGAGGAAGATGGGAGTACAAAGACCACGGCGAAGGCGGGTGGGGGGAGCAAGGACCATGGCGAAGGCAGGTGGGGGGAGCAAAGCACACGGCAAGGCAGGTGGGGGGAGCAAGGCACGCAGCGCCGCAGCCAGAGAGGGCCGAGCGACGTCCACAGCCGAGCTGAAGGGCCGAGCGACGTCCACAGCCGAGCTGAAGGGCCGAGCGACGTCCACAGCCGAGCTGAAAGGCCGAGCGACGTCCACAGCCGAGCAGGGGGGCCGAGCGCTACCCCCGACGCACCGCGGCCATATGGGGTCAGAATTGTTTCGTTAATCTGAATAAATACGCTATGATCCACAAATAAATATAAAGAGTTTCACAAATATTTTTTACAAATTTCACAAAAAGAAATGAAATTCACAAATAGATAAAATGGGATTTGCAAATAAAAAAATATTTATAAATTGTATTTATTTGCAAATTGCTTCCTGCTCATTTGTGACTCGCGTTCTGTGCATTTGTGAATCACTGCACGCATTTGTGAATCGCGTTCTGTGCATTTGTGGATTTGAAACATTTCTAACGTCAAGACGTGCACAAGAATCCACAAATAGGTGGACTCCGCCCACCGTCTCCTCCAGCCAATCGGACAACGGTCTCGTGGCGCTGACCAACCGTGGCACGGTCTACCTCTATGAGGTCAGAATTGACCAATCACGTTCTGATTTACGCGCACTATCACAGTGTAATATGTACTGCAAAATACGATAAAAAAAAACAAATAAAAAACATTTGTCGCAGATTCGAGCCCAATCTGGTAACCCTGTATGGATTGTAGCCAGCACTAAGGGTTAGTTCAATTCTGCTTTCTTTGGAAACGATTTCAGCATCATCAATGGGTCCAGGGGTAGTGTGAAGAGCGAGTAAATCAGAACGTGATTGGCTGGAGTAGACGGTGGGCGGAGTCCACCTATTTGTGGATTCTTGTGCACGTCTTGACGTTACAAATGTTGCAAATCCACAAATGCACAGAACGCAATCCACAAATGCGTGCTGTGATTCAAAAATGCACAGAAGGCGATTCACAAATGAGCAGGAAGCGATTCGCAAATAAATACAATTTATAAATATTTTTTTTATTTGCAAATCTCATTTTATTTATTTGTGAATTTCATTTCTTTTTGTGACATTTGTAAAAATATTTGTGAAACTCTTTATATTTATTTGTGGATCATAGTGTATTTATTCAGAATAACGAAACAATTCTGACCCCATACGGCCAGTCCCACCTCTCAAAAAACAGTAACAGGGGAGGGAGGGTGGGGGAAATCAAAATCCTCCTCCACGGAACAGAGAAATCAACAAAAAAAAAATCCATGGGTGCAAAACACGGGCCTGCAACACCCCCCAACGGACAGGTGTGGGGCGAGGTCACAGGACACTGATAAAACAAAACAAAACTTGGGCTGGTGACATGGCCCGCAACCAGGAAGTGCCTCGGCGCCCCCCGCGGAGAAACCGGAAGCGGGGCGGCGTCCCTCACCGAAAAAATGCGGACCAATGTCACCAAAACCGCGAAGTCCAGGAAAAAAGGTCCCACCATTGGCCGGTCCAAGTTAAAGCTATCCTGCTGGGTCCGAGTTGTTGGCAAATCATTCTGTCACAGTCTGGGTAGGAGGGAGACAGACCCATATGCAGGATAGCTTCAAATGACAGGGTTTTAATAAACAATAAAGACAACATGGTAAAATACGCGAAATAAACAATCCAAATGACGACACTTAACAGTTAACATGACTAGACGTGACCACACACAAATGATTCGCGTTGCCATCGGCAACGTAACACACTTAAATACAAGAGACAATCAGGAACAGGTGTGGAGACAGGGAGGAACAGACGAAGGTGGGGCAGACACGTGACAAGGAACGTAAACACATGCACGTGGCCAAAGTCCGGGCTGAGTCCTGACAGTGACTTTGCTCATGGCATTTATGTTGGTACCATATGGGCTGGATTGAGTATTTTATAAACTGTTGATTTTCACACAAAACTCTCATGTCATGAAAGGATACACCTTCAGGAAGAGGATGCTGTAGCTATAATGGGCACAGACTCACCCAAACTGGAAAACTGAAGATTAGAAATCCTGTGGTCTTTTTTAATCATCTAGTTTGGGTGAGTCTGTGCCCATGATAGTCCTTTTTTTTTTTTTTTATTGATGCCTGACAGGAGTGGAACCTGATCTGGTCTTCTCCTGATGTAGCTCATCCACAAAGGTTTGATGTGCAGTACATTCTGAGATGCTTTTCTGCTCACCATTATTGTAAACAGTGCTTATTTGAGTTATATCTTTTTCTTTGCTGCTGTAACAGAGAAATGTCCCCATTTTGGGACAAATAAAGGTATATCTTATCTTATCTTATCTTAACTTATTTTATCTTATCTTATCTTATCTTATCTTATCTTATCTTATCTTATCTTATCTTATCTTATCTTATCTTATCTTATCTATCTTATCTTCTTTCTGCCTAAATACCTGCAGCACACAGAATGTTTTTTCTTTGCCCAGTTCTATGTAAACCTTAGCAACTGTTGTGTGTGATCTCATGAGATCAGCAGTTCTGCATAAAAACCATAGCATCAACAAACATGCTGAACTGAAGCTCATGGCTTGCTTATGCCACATGATTAGATAATTGCATGATGTGTTCCTAATGAAGTGGATTGTGAGTAGATAGATAGATAGATAGATAGATAGATAGATAGATAGATAGATAGATAGATAGATAGATAGATAGATAGATAGATAGATAGATAGATAGATAGATAGATAGATAGATACAGAGGACATAAGTGAGATAATATATCTGTAAGCTTGAGAAATGGATTTGGAACTGCACTTCCAGTCTCTAAAATCCTCAGCTCCAGCTGATGTTGATGGGCCTAACTGTCAAAGTGTCTCACAAGAAAACTCTGTGAATGGCAATGCTTGCAGGAAGTAAGCAGCACACTTCAGTGTGAGCACTGACCCTCAGCACAACCAGCATGACTTCTTCTTCAATCTAATCCTATTGCATGACCCTCCATTCTTCCTGCACTCTGGATTTTTTTTTTTTTTGTGTGTGTGTTAGATAAACTGTCAGAATGAAAACAGATAGCCATATTAACTGCTTCTGCCATCCCTTAATATTATCTTCTCTCATCATAACACCTCTGCTGCACTGTTGAACTGATGTTTAATCACAGTCTCTGGAACCAGAGATCCTATTAAGTATGAAATAAATTCCACAGCCCTCCTCAGTACGGATTTATTGCATGAGCATTATTTAAATTTGTACAGCACTACAGCAGTTTGTATTTTGCCAGTTTATTAGAGTTGTGGAGCTTTTATTCCTGACAGAACCTTCTACTGATGGAACACATTAGGATCAAATTAATATTATTTATTATACCTACTTGTTTTTGAGTTATTGGATTAAACTGGATTGAGTTTGATATATTTGATAGGAACACGATAATAAACTGTAATAATTGATAAAGGTGGCTGTGATTTGCACCACTGTATCTGCGCTTCTGCAGTGTGCAGTTATTGGAAAATGGATAAAGTGTGAAATACTTATTTCATGCTTAAAATGTGTCATGAGCAAACATGAGCAACAGTCAAAAGCCAGGAAACATGTAATAAAACGATTGGATGTAATGGGACAACTATACATAGAACGACATGAAAGTTCACAATGGTTACAGATAAAGGACTTAAATAGACAAAATAATCAAAGGCTTAACTCAGAACAGGAGAATTACATTAGAATAAGCAAATAACAGATACAAATGGCATAACAAACAAAAGCTCACAAATTGAATTTAAAACAAAGCAGACATAAAAGATGAGAGAGTGAATATTATAACACTCACTGACACCGGAGTGTTCCCGGACCCCACTTAGAGAACCAACAAAGTAAAAGGCTTGGGCATTCTTTCCCTAAGCAAACCAGGATTGTGTTTGCTTAGGGAATAAGATTTAAGATTTAGCTTTAGGCGTGTATGACAGCATCTGC
The DNA here is from genome assembly GCF_022655615.1 of Tachysurus fulvidraco. Lineage (NCBI taxonomy): Eukaryota > Metazoa > Chordata > Actinopteri > Siluriformes > Bagridae > Tachysurus > Tachysurus fulvidraco. The sequence goes on along the minus strand of NC_062520.1, from coordinate 16,694,318 downwards.
AAAATTCTAGGTCAGAGTTGCGGATGACGCCTGATCAACACTCTAGAGTGTGTGGGTAATAGTGTGCGGTGTCACTTTTGGCAATAGCATGCGGTGTCACTTTTGGCTAAGAGTTTCTTGGTAGTCACTTGGCTCCATCACATGCCAGATCTCGGGTATGTGAAGAAAGCTCCCTAGCTGTTGCTTTGCTTGCAAAGCCTATTTAATCCCTTGACCGCTTGCCTGTTCCTCAGTTTGGAGGCTGAAATGGTCTGATTTGGAAAGGGGGACTGAGCTTTGGCACTGATTCAGCCCACATGCTATGGGAGGTATTTGGGCACGTCTGTTACTGAAGCACTATTCCAGCAGCTTGGTTGGCAGGAACATAGCCTGGGGTGTGCTGTACCACTCCTTCACAGGTCAGGCCAGAGCATTTTGCCATAGGGCTGACTCACAGCTAAAGCCCTTGTGCTCGGCTCTCCAACAAACTGCCAAAGGTCTCATGACACCGCTTTTTTAGTGCAAATGCATTTAAACATCTTGGTGCTTTAAATGATGTGATGGCACTCCATTTATTGACTTCAATTGATTAAAGTTTGTATGTGTGCCTTCTGTTAGCCTTGATTGCATGTTAGGTCAAAGTGCATCTTCCATGTTAAAGTGTTTTGAAGTACATATAAATGATATGATTACATATGCCAAAGTGACACAAACAAAAGGGAAATGACAGTAATATATGTCCCAGCATGGTTGTCTTCAGCGGTAATTATGTTTTTCCTGATTATGGCATTACAGTGCAGCACGGATAAGTGCCGTCACATGGTGAGCAAGCAGACACATGAGGCACAATTAATGACTCTCAGCCCTCCAGTCTTGCCCAAAGGTAGCTGGCAAGGCAGGTGTCCCTGGAGAAGAGTTAGCCTGCAGACAGAAGCCATCATGTTGATTTTGGGAGCAGAGCTAGCGTGGTGCCACCCACGTCCTTCATTTCATTCTCTCTTGTTCCTCTTTTTTTCTTTGTTTTATAGGCTGCTCCCTAGAGATGCTGCTGTGTTCTGAAACACTTCCTCACTCATATCTTTTAACAACCGTGTCTCTTTACCAGAAAACCAAGCAGCCTTTTGTCAAGCTTCACTTCTAAGATTCTGATTCTGCCTAAATGTAATGATTTGTAATTCATATTGAATGAAGTTTTATGAGTTTTAATGAGGCAGTTTATTTTTTTATCCATATTCTGAAAATTATCCATCGCATAGCCTAGTGTCAAGGCAACTTGAAGTAAGTAGGACATGGTGTCAACAACAAATCTGTCCGGACTCTATTCAGTCAGTGCCATCAGACATCATTAGATTGGTTATCCTCTCTGAATGGCTGGAAGGTCTGTCCTGCTCTTGCTCGGTCTCCACACAGACAGTTTTTCTAGTCCGACGCATGCCAGCTCTCTGTTCCAGCTGTCACACACACACACACACACACACACACACACACACACACACACACACACACACACACACATATATATATATATATATATATATATATATATATATATATATATATATATATATATATATATATATACTGTATTGTCAAGAGAATCGCTGTTCTATATCACTGAGACCTTCTTTATCTGCATGACATTTGAAACAGAAGAAAACAAACAAGCAGAAATGTTCATCGCTCAATTACAGACAACATAACCTGAGAGTTGGGTAAGAATGTATCTCAGATCTGCATGATATAGGACAAAAAAAAACCCCACCAGTCAATGAACAGCATGGGCCATTGAGAACTGAATTACATGCATGTATTGAGGCTCTAATACCTAATATATCTCATGTTGCATGTCTAACATAGACATATCTTCATTATACACATCTGTGTCACTTAAGTTAGCTATTTTGCTCAGTAGTAAAGAGAGAAAAGACAAGAGCTTTGAATGCAGTGGTCTAGACAGTATTAAAAAAGACACGTCAACTGTTAAAAAGTAGAAACTAAAATGGAGAATCTAGAAAATGTATATTTATGTCCTTTGAAACGCAGCTCATTTTGTTCATTATATGACTTTGGGTTGAGGAGAAGTGGGGCGTTGGGGAAGCATCAGATGCAGCAGAGTGTTTAAGGCTATTAGTCCTTCTGACACAGCATCTTAGTCACGCCGCTGTGGGTTCAGCTAGTTAAGCACTCTGGTAAAGGCACCATTCAAGCCCTGACCACCCATGCAAGCAAGCACACAGTTAAAAGCATGGCCATTTATATGCCTGACAGAGTATAGTTCTTTTTTAATTGGAAAAGCTACCTTTAAGCCCTAAACTCATTTGTGTCTCTGAAAGTGAGATCAAAGAGTAAACTCAGAGCAACCAATCAGCTAGTTTCATAGGCCTGTCCTGTCATATTCTCTCAACGATGGCAGGCTGAGGCTGAACTCAGAAAAAGAGATTTAAATGTAACACAAAAAGTAATGACAGTTTAATTGTCATGGAGCACAGTGTGGCACCTCACTATTCTTCCCTCTACATTGTGTATAAAGTTTGCATTGGTTATATGACCAATGCAATAAAAGACTGACCTTTGTATGACCTTCATCGATGTGCTGTGTGCTCAAGCAGAGCGTGTCATATAGTAAGCTTTGATTTGTCTCTTTAATAGGTAGCTCTAACCTGCTTCATAAAAGAAGAGTTGGTTAATTTTTTTAATATTAAACCATGTTTTCTTCCGCTTCTTTGTAACAGATGTGGAGTGTCTCAGTAATCAGGAAACAGGATGCAATACATGATGCAATACAACATTAGAGAGCTGGAGCTGAGTGAGCAGATGCAGGTAGCATGTCTCACTGCTGTTCACAGCGATTTTAAGTACAACTACCCAAGAAAGCTGTCATGTTGGACCATGGCAACTGCACGGCATGCTTATCTCAACTACCCCTAATATATCCTTTTCAACAGAATCTGGCTGCAAAATTACAAATGCCATACAGTCTGCAGCTAAATGAAGCATTATATTTTTCAAAGACAGGAGTGTGTGAGAAATCCATTTATTGCTCTGATTTTTGAGATTCAAATGGCTTCCCATCCTCAAAAGAATGCAGAAAACCTAAGAATGCAGAGTGAATGCCACATTGTATATGACAATAACCTCATTTGTTTACTACCAAAGATGAATATCAGATTCAGAAAGAAAAGGATTAGACTTTTTCATATCCAGATCTCTCCAGATGGATCAGAGCAAAACAAATAGTGCAGTTGTGTTTGTTCTCTGCTCTTGCTTTATATTAAGGGTGAGGAACCAAAAAATAGAATTCTGGATTAGAATATTTGTAGTTTGATGCTAGAGTTATACAATGTAATATATGTTTTAAAAAAAAAACCCCAACAACATTCACCTAGAAAAAATCAGTTCTAAAGAAAAAAGGAAACCATAAAAGCAAATGAAACCATCAGGAAAAAATTAACTAAAACAGCTTATAGGTGTTGGATCTCTTGCCTCAGTCTCATAACACCTTGTTTGCACTGCACAGATCCTCATAACAAGAGGAATTCAATTAAGCAAATTAACCATTTACTCGCACTTAAGGTATAATGATACTCAGTGGAAACATTGGGAACTTCAAGTGTGTGTGTGTGTGTGTGGGAGGGAGTTTGGAATTTATGGGGGTGACAGAGAGAAGAGAGCAGACATGATTTGTGTTTTCACACACACACACACACACACACACACACACACACACACACACACACACACACACACACACACACACACACACACATACATACATACATACATACACGCGAGAAAAAAAAAACACTGCTAAATGCGTATGAGTGAAAATACTCACTTTTTACATTGTCACTATTATCAGAACATTTCACACAAAACTTGGCTAATTCCCTGTGCCGTTTAAGCTCACTGTAATCGGAGCTTCTTGCTCCCTGTTCTGTCTTTAGATGATACAAGAGAAGTGCCAGGCTGACAACACAGTGATGTGAAAAGGTTTTGCTAAGCCAGAGGCTATCTCTCATGGAAACAGTCTGACAGCAGTTGTTGGAAATGTACAGGATTTCTTTTTCCTTTGGTGGTTTTCTTTTTTTATTATGAATTTTTTTATTATTATTTTTTTTAAACCAAAGAGGTTTAAGTACCAGAAAAAAATCTAATAAATTACATAAAAAGACTTCAAAAGTTTATTAAGTAAGGTGAATCATATAATCATTTAATCTAATAAGAGTTTGTATAATTAGTGAATACAGCAGTTATTTAGTAACACAAACAGCTTCTAAGTGCTTTATTTAACCTTAAACTGCGGTAGGTTTTTTTCTGCTTTTCCTTAAAGTTGTTTTTGAAATTGTTAAAGTTGCACAATTCTAATTAATTTCCATAATTTAAGGTAATACTAAACAGAAGTGAATTCAGTCTGATTATTCATTTAATTTAATTTAATTTTGCACTAGTGTCTCTTTTAATACTAATGCTTTTGAGAAACTTATTTTAAAACTCTTTTTGTGTTTCGGAAAACAGTATTCGATCCATTGTTGTGCTCTGTAAAACCTTTCAAAGCATATATTTCTTATTAATTTTTGTCATGTTGTGACAGTGTTTAAAAAGCACAATTCTAAAATTACAGTTGTATTAATTAATTAATAATTAGTTAAGAAAATCAATAATTCTGAAGGTGAATCATGTATAATATTTATTTATAATTATTATTTATTTTTTTATGGGGTTTTTTTTTTGGTATTTTGAATAAATGAGATAACGACTAATGTAAGGTACTGTAAGGTATGAATGCTTACGGTAGATTAGATAACCCTGAACACTTGCAATAACACTGGGTCTAGTGTGTGTGTGTGTGTGTGTGTGTGTGTGTGTGTGTGTGTGTGTGTGTGTGTGTGTGTGTGTGTGTGTGTGTGTGTGTGTGTGTGTGTGTGTGTGTGTGTGTGTGTGTGTGTGTGTGTGTGTGTGTGTGCACATAAGTGCATATAAGGAGGTGCAATGACATTAAAGCAGTGGCAGGAAACTGACAATTTCCCATTTAACACCTCATTGAGTTCTGGGTTATTCCATGTCGTGGCTAGAACCAAGATGGTGGCAGTACCTCACCCATTTCTCAATAATGCCCCTCCTTCTTTTCTCCACAAAAGAGTCGGGGAGAATAGACATGCTGTGCTGTGATGGGAAAAGCCATCTTGCCCTCGTTCTTGAGAACTAACAGTGATCTACTTCCAAGCCTACTGGCGTTATGTAATGAAGAGCGCAGCATCTATACAGCAAACTCAAACCACCAGACATTTTGATTATCAGTGTGTTAAAATGTGTGGGATTTTTTTTTTACTTCTCTCAGGCAATTTGTGTGAAAATACGATTTAAAGAGAAAGATAAGAAATTAGAGAAAGAGATGTTGAAAAAATATCAGGATAATTATTAGAAATAGAAACAGTATCTGGCCTAGACCTGTTTGCCAAACAAAGAACTGGCAAACTCAATTAATGGGCCGATTTCCCTCAGGAAGCAAGGCGATGTGAAATTATCCCTGCCTGTTAAACCTGTCACTTCATTTCACTCTAATTATTCCTTCTGATCCCAGGGACCTTTTAGCTAATTGTTTTTCCTCCTTCTACTTTATCATGTTTGATGTCTCAGACAAAAAAAGAAGTTGCTGTGTCACATTATGTGTGTACACACTTTAAAAAAAAATAGAGGATTCTTTGAGGTTTGAGCAAATAAGCGAAAATTCTTAAGCTCCAAAAAAAAAGGTCTTTGACAAACCAAACACTAACACTGGTGTCTTCTATTTTGTGTATTCTGCTTTCATGTTCAGCAATTTTCATGTAACAACAATGAATAGTCATTTTATTTATATATTCTTTATAATATTTATTTATAAATTACTTTCGGATGATCACGTGACTTGGGAGAAGCTATGCTCCAGTTTATAAAAGTAAAGCACTTTCTCAGCTCAGTGGCTGCTCTGAGCCTCCATTAGTCACTATATAACTGTAGTGTATGAATACTGATGAGGTTGTCTTCAGCTCCCATCAGCCTGCTCACCCCGAGGAAATATGGGCCTTCGGATTATCCTTTTTTAATTCGAGAACTGAAACTCAAATCAGTGTTTCCGCATTTAGCCCTGGCCTTGTTCTTAAACTGCCAAGCAAAACTGCTCGGAAAGGACGGAAAAAGGAAAATATGTTCATGGGGAAATGATTAAAAGTAATATTTTATATGTATCTGTTAACATGCCCTCGTAATCTCCCAAAAGAAAGGTGTAAAAGGCTTTCATTGAATTTAGTATTGTGCGTTACACACTGGCAATTTAATTTAGAGCATAACTGAGGTCCCTCAGGTGCTTATTGCCAGATGTGCATTGGTGTGTTTAGAGCCTCCACATGATTTTATTGTTTCCGTAAGAGACGTTGTATCAAAGCAGAATGTTGTGACTTGAATTGAGGAACCTTTGAGACACAGGATGTGCAGGATCTGTCCAGATCTGTTTAGAGCATTAACATGCTTAGTCAAGAATTCCAGATTGAATTCTTACTCCTCTGTGAAAAGGGTCAAAGCATCATGAGTTTATGTAGGAGAAAGAAAAAGAAAGGTGATGCAGCAGTGCAGTGCATTCTCTCTGTGTTCGCATGGGTTTCCTCCGGGTTCACTTTCCCCACATGTTAGTAGGTTGACTGTCAATGCTAAAGTGCCTATAGGGGTGAATGACTGTGTGTATGATACTGTACTACATCCCATCTGGGATAAGCGCTGCTTACTGAAAATGAATAAATGAGTAAATGATACAAAGAGGAGTATGGACGAATTATATGTACTGTATTTATTAATGTTATGGATGCCTTTGATAATTTGTTTATTTTCACTTTTCTCTAGCATTAGGCTTGTAAGACACAATTTACCAATATAAATAATGTTGATTAATGATTTAATCATCTGGAACATTCAGATTAATACAAACATAAAATAAAACCTGAAGCCATGCGGTGGTGCTGTTATGTGTCATTCGTTTTTTAATAAAAAATAGAAAATTAACAGTCATCACTGCAGCAAGCTTTTGGAATTATTATTATTAATGTTGTTGTTGTTGTTGTGGTTGTTGTGGTTGTTGTGGTTGTTGTTGGTATACACACTTTAAAACAACACCAGGGACTTGCTGCTCTTGTGTATTGTTTCCACCTCTGGCTGCTTCTATTATGCCTTGTGGAGTTAGAGTAGGTCAGGAACTGCTTGCTGCAGAGGCAATCATTAAAACTCAGCTGGATGGTGATTTTTTATGTGACTGAGCAGACAGTAGAAGGTAGTGTTACTATGTTTTGCGATGGTCGCATGTCATTTCTTTCAGATTTGACTGCCTGTAGTGGCCCATTTCAGTGGGTGTATGGCCAAAAAAAATATGCAAGATTGGAGCATGATAAGTTTCCTTTAACACAATATCCAAACTTTCACAGAGTGCATAAGGTCTGTGTCCCTATGTTTTATGTGTAGCTAGATTAACTGTGGTTTTGCCTAACTTAACTCCAGTCAATTCCAGTCACCATAATGGGTCCATAATGAGGTCACAATGGTGAATATATGATGTGCAGTGGTTTATGGGTGCTGTATGGGTGCCATGACAAGTACTGAATGTAAAACTAACAAGATTACAAGACTAAATTGAGTGTGTAATCTCTTTTACAATGCACTTTTACAATTTAACGTGAGTAAATTCAACATTAAGAGTCATGCCAAGAAGCTTTTATCATCATTTCAACCATATACAGCGTAGTACGTAGTGAAATGAAACAGCGTTCCTCTAGGACCTTGGTGCTACATAGAGACACAGAGCTACAGTACATGTGAAATAACAAAAAAAATAAAAAATAAACAACAACTATGGACTACGTATTATCATTATTAATAGAATTAGAATAAAATATTGTAAACATCACAAGATCATGTAGGAGCGATTAAATCATTATATCACACAAACAAGTCACACATACATGACTCTGCCTACTCACCTTTGTCACTTCTGCTCTCTTTCTCCATCTCTCTGTCCCATAACGTACCCCAAAAGTCATTCCCTGTACTCCATCTCCTTCTATCACTGTATTTCTTCAGGGATCATTTCCCTCTATCGTTTTTCAGACAAGCATGGTGATGAGGTGCATGGAAAGCGTATTGTCATTACAACGGAAAGCCAGCCATAATAATACGTTTTACACAGTCAATTTCCTTCCCCATCGAGCAGTGTCCTCGTGAAACATTTTAAATCCCTAATGGTGAGGTGCGCCGGTCTTTTGCATCTTTCCATACTTTTTAATACTCTTGATAACGTCTTCCATCTCGAAAACTCGGAACGACTTTGGGTTTAAGACAGGCATTTGTGTTTTAAGAGGCGTAGAAGAACCAGGAGGTGGCAGAGGCAGTGGGAGCCATGGGAGAGATTGCAGTGAATGCATTCATTCTAGCAAAAGAAAAGAGTGCAACGCTCTATCTGGAAGATTGCCTCTGGCAGAATCAGACAAACAAACAACAGCCCGAAGGTAGTCCTCTTTGGTTAGACATACACAGGCAACACACTTGTTTTTGTCTATTTATGCTCTCTTTCATCTGCTATCTGGTTTTCTTTATAGGGAGTAAAATGTACAGCCAATTAAAAGGTTCATTTATAATAACCATCCTCACTGGCATGTTTTAATAGTAACCATACTGTCAAGCAGATCCACTGGTAAATAAAGCGATCAATCTGTCAATCCCAGCATGAACCTGGATTCTCTATATGTAGGTACTTGATTGACAAGTGAGCGAGTATTATTTTGTGAGCGTAGCATCTTGGCTGTCACCTTCACTCCCACCAGGCAGCCACAGCGCCATAACAAACCCATTACAGGGAGCACAAGCCTGTTATAACACCCAGAGCCTAGGCAATTTTATGATTCATTTAGTTCAATAAAGGACATTTATTAAAGTTTACTTAGTTATCAATAATGGCTTCTCTATTTTTAGACTTTGAACTGAGGACTGAAGTGGATTGCAACTGATTGGTGAAGATGGAGATGTAAATGAGTATGACGGAGGATGGGGGGGGGGGATGCTGCCTGGCAGATTGAGAAAAGAAGAGCCACAGATCTTAGATGATTCAGAGGAAAGAGACTTGAAGCTCTGCCATCTTATACCACCTCTTATATTATCATTTCAGAGGAATATGTAACAAATGTCCTGTGGAATGTAGACAAAGGAGAATCAGAGAAATGTCACTCTTTTTTTCTCTTTCTGTGTGTGTGTGTGTGTGTGTGTGTGTGAGAGAGAGAGAGAGAGAGAGAGAGAGAGAGAGAGAGAGAGAGAGAGAGAGAGAGAGAGAGAGAGAGAGAGAGAGAGAGAGACTGTGTGTGTGTTTATAGAGCTCTGCTGTTGCAATGGGCAGAGCTGGAGTGAGATTAGAGAATGAACAAACAAACTCCTTGGATTAAGAGCTGTGAGCTGTTCTGATCATATGGCCAGAAGAACAAGTGGCACCAATGGCCAGGCTTGAAGAGACACACAGACAAACACACAGACACTGACACACACATATATTTCAAGATACAATGATACATGTGTAAGATGCATTTTTAATATTTATTTCATCTTAAATGAAATGTTAAATGTTTGCGTTATAAAGGTGATATTACATAATAAATTAAACATGTGGAAGTGTGACAATCAAAGTCTACAGAACTGTAGCAGACAGAACTGAGACTGTGAACTGTCTGTAAGATGCTCAGAAACTAACCATCCATTGTCTTCATACAGTACATCTGCGCAAACTTCTTTTTAAGAAGGTGTTGTCACAACAGATATTATCTCTATTGACTTTAGCATTGTGTAGAATAGTAGATTTTGTTATGTTGAGCTGCATAATTGTCATTATTTCCAAAAGAATCTTTGTTTTATAGCATGTCTTTGTCAACATGTCAACTTTGTCAAAATAACTCATTTTTTCTCTTCCTTTTATTTTTTCAAAATAGTCATATTTTAGTCCTGAAAATGCACGCACAGAGTGCCAATAATATATTACCATCCACTCAGCTGCTGTCTTAATCTGCCTCTACCTAGCTCATTAATGAAATTAACTAAAGGGATAAATAATAAATTCCATCTCTTCTCACCCACTTTCTCTTCTTCTCCCAACACTTTTCACTGCCTCATATTGTAGTTGAGCTCTCAAAGCTCTTTAATCAAACATAAGGATCTCTCTCACACTATGATGTAGTCTAAGTCCTAATGCATACATTAAAAAAAACAAACAGACACATAAAAAGACTGATACAAGTAAATGAATTAAACAAACAAACAAACAAACAAACAAACAAACAAACAAACAAATAAATAAATAAATAAATAAATACAGGGCATTAATACAGCAGGGGAAAAATCCAGACACAATAAATACAATAAACTGAGAGTCTCCATGTCATACAGATATTTATTATACTTGTTCTTCATTCCCTGAACTACAAAGTACAAGTTCCAACTAGGTTATTGATAAAAAGCACAGTCCACACATTTACACACAACCACTCACAGACACACACACACACACACACACACACACACACACACACACACACACACACACACACACACACACACACACACACACACACACAAACATCACTCACTCACTCACTCACTCACTCACTCACTCACTCACTCACTCACTCACTCACACACACACACACACACACACACACACACACACACACACACACACACACACACACACACACACACATAATCAGGCCTTTTCTTTGCAGTGGTTCTCAGGCAGTGCAGCCGTGGGTGACAGCAGCATTGATACACAGTGAGCTGAGGGCTCTCAGAGGGAAGGTTTCCGTTTGTGTGCGTCTGGATGCTATTGATCAACCAGTCACTCTGGGCGTGGCGTTCAATACATTTGCGTAGCCTGAGCATCAGATGTGATTAAAGAAACGAGGAGTAACTGTCTGCATGTTGAGCTACTCTCTGTTCATCAGCACACAAATCTCTCCCTCATGTTTCTGCAGCTGCTATATCGCCTAATCACTCGCTTCACATCAGACAGACACACTGTTGCCCTCTGAAGATTCTGCTCTTTTATGCACAGGACTAGACTAGAATAAGCACAAGTATTAACTTAGGACATCATTTGGTCTATTTGATGCATCTCTCTCTCTCCCTCTCTCTCTCTCTCTCCCTCTCTCTCTTTTTCTCTCTCTATCTCTATTTTAATCATTTGTCAGCACTTGGTTTAGAACAGAGGAACTTTCAGATTAAATGTGCACATAGATCTGATGGAGTATTGCCCTTGACTAATCCAAAAGCTTAGCACACTTGTTTTGTTGTATTTATGAAAAATAACAGCAAGAAGTCAAGTGTCAGTAGACGGATGATTAAATCTGTGATGTGCATTGAGAGCTGCAGTGGACTTCTCATTATTGTTTGCAAGCCTGAAACCAAACAGTGAACCGTTATCTCTGAGAGAATGCAAATGTGTGTGGTGAGGGTTCTAGTCATCACCGGCCAGTTCCCACATCAGCACATTTAATTGCACAGCTGCTGTTTTGTTATTTCAGTGTATTTCTGCATTATGTTTTTTCATATTTTTATTACAGTTTGTTTCACTTGTATATTTGCTTTTATTATCTGTATATTTTAGGTTCATTTATTAAATGTTACAGAAGAGTGCACAGCAAAATGAAAGCAAAGCTCACAGTTCTTTTTCTTAGTTTGGTCAGAAACATATTCCAGATATATTCCAGAAATCCATTTGCATTTTCTGATGCTTCATTTCCATATGACAACCAGTGATTGCCAGTCAGGTTTTTTTTTTAGCTTCTCGATCATACATGATTACTAGGAAGAAAGCTAACACATGCTTCCTCTAGAGGATGTGACGCCAGTGAGCCACATCTTTTTGAACAGCTCAGGCTGCATCATAACACTGTGTAACACACTGAGAGGAAAGGAAGTGCTCTATACCCTCTTCCACACACATGGGCTCCCAGATGTCCAAGATTGGATGGTGTTGCTGTAATTGACGGGGAAGAGAGTATTCCATCCCTATCACATAGAAAGTCCAGACAATTTTGCTTTCTTGAACCAGGAATGGTCTTCCAACAATAGGACACACCTTAAACCTTATTAAGCTTAAACACTAAGTATATTCAAAAACATAATGTTGTGGAATTGTAATATTTCTTTTTTTTAATGTGTTATTTTCCTTTTAAGCTTACTAAATATACCTGACTGTAATTTTAAAATGATCCTGTAGACAAAATGCTTTAGCAAAACAGATACTGTATTATCCATCAATCCATCCATATTCTGTACTGCATATCATACACCGTGTCACAGGGAACCTATATTCTATCACAGGGGACTCAGGGCACAAGTCAGGGGACACCCTAGACAGCATGTTAACCCTTCACAGGACACAATCACACAATTTAGAGATTCCAATCAGCTTACAACACATGTCTTTGGACTGGGGAAGGAAGCCAGAGTATTTGGAAGAAGCCTCTGACACATGGGGAAAACATGCAAACTCCACATACAGGAGGAAGGCCGGAATCAAACCCCCATCATTAGACATGTGAAGCAAACGTGCTAAATAACCACTAAGCCCCACAAAACACATATGTCTAACCAATTAAGTTTGTAAGAAGTTTAAATTGACTATCAAATCATCTAAAATGCACATGTTCTCCTGCTTACACAGCAGTGATGGCAGCAGAAAAACTTCCATTTCATATCTAATCAAAAAGATCTTATATTCAGGAACAGAACAGAACTGACTGAACTAATCCATAATTATTTCACCACTTATGTGAAAGCAGACGGTGATCAGTGGAGTGAATAGACAGCATCCCATATGCTTAAAACGCCATGAGTGACTTTTATCTCAGATGATGAGAGAGACCGATGTGGATGATGTTGATATTCAAAATGATTACTTGTTCTAAAGATACACTGTTTGATAAAGTAACACTAATGTGACACTAAAGCAGTTTGCTTTAAGCAACTAAATAATAGGTGCAGAGAAATAAATGCAGAGATAATATAGAAATGACAATAGTAATCAAATATATGGCAAATCTTTTTAAACAATTGTTCATTATTTAGACTAAATAAAGGATGCTATTGTTAAACATGAACTAATTACTGTTTTTATGAAGATCATGTGACTGCAGTCTATGAATAAAGGCTGTCATAAAGATAGACATTCAGAAGATTTGGAATTATGGAATTAAAATAAAGTGAAATTAATAAATCGTTCACTGTTAATGCACCTTTTGGTCATATATTACACAGTTATAAGAAATTATTTCTAATTCTACTATTTATTGTTACCCATATCTATATAACACAGTTGAATTGAATTAGGTACCAAAGTTACATGTTGTGTCACTATTTGATGGGTTTATGATGCGTTCCTGTGAACAGTATGGTTTTACTGTAGCAGTCACTGTAATGTTACACGTGTTTGCAAAGTAATGTTTTTCATAAATATCTCACAAAGCATTTATTTGTAGTGATTAGCTGTTGGCACTATCAATATTCTGCTTAATATTAATGTAATAAGTACTGTTATTATACAATGGCGTTATTCATTAATTACATATTAATAACACAGTAATAACTGTGTGATTAATTACATATTAATAACACAGTAATAACTGTGTGATTACAGTACATACACACGAGTCTGACCTCTGAATGTGGGTCTGCTCGAAGAGACTTGCTGTTGAGTTTAAGATTATTCTGTGTTTTCTGAGCTTTTTTTTTTTTTTAATTCCACTGGGCTGGCCGTAATGGTATTTCAGCAGAGCCCGTGGCAAGCTGGAGTGTTCCTTCTCATTGCTTCAGAGTGCACCGACTTTTTCAGGGTGTTTATGTTTCTTTATGTTTCAATCAAAGGAGTCAAAGCAGTGTGACTGTGAGCAAGCTGTGAGCGAGCACTGCAGCCCCTACTCACAAATAAATTCTGCCCTGTTACACAGACTTAGTGTGGCCGCCTATATACTCAGATAGCTCTAGACTCAGGGGAACACTAGCCTACTTTATGGTACTATAACCTGAAATGCATGTTGCTGAAAGGGCGACTGAGGTTTCTTTCCATTTTCTAACCCACACAAGCTGCCATGGATCAGCTTTACTGCTTAGCTTGAGATACTTAAATCAACATGCTCAAGGAAAATGAAAAGGCAAGAGATTTGACAATGAACAGATGTATAGCAGCTTTTTAAATTTAATTAAATTTCATTTGTATGACACTTATAACAATGGACATTGACTCAACTAAGCTTTAATGGAAAATAAAAATTCAGAATAAAATTTGCAGTTGTAAACTAAAATTGACATTTATCCAATTAGATTGGGATAAATGTCAATTTTAATATACAACTGCAAATTTTATTCTGAATTTTTATTTTCCATTAAAGCTTAGTTGAGTCAATGTCCATTGTTATAAGTTGAGAATTACTAAGGAGAATTATTTTAAATAAAAATTTGGCACGTTTAAAATAATTCTCCTTAGTAATCATTAAAAATATTTTCTCTCAGACATAAAAGTGGCAAAGAATATTTCAATAAATGCTAATTGTCATCTTGTTTTGAAAACCTGGGCTTCTCTAGGGTATAAAAACAAGGTTTTACACATTTTATTTTACTGACTGAAGTAGCAAACACCAAACAACTAACACAATGAAACCGCTCTACACAAATCAAATAATGGATATATAAAATATATAAACAACACTGAAAACATAAAAAAAAAAACTACTAATAAGCACTATTAGGGCCATAACATTTAGGTTTAACATTTTAAAATTTGCCATGAATTGGATCCATAAGCATGTTTGTTGCCAAAATGTTAATTGCTGATCATTTTGAAATTAAGGTTTAATAGGAAACATTGTACTCACAAATGTTTTGTGCTAAACAAACAAACAAACAAACAAACAAACAAAAAAGACATGTAAATAAATGTATGCTTGAGGTTAAAACAGCAATGATTCTCAATATACAGTGGTATGAAAAAGTGTTGGCCCCCTTCCTGTTAAAACATAACTGTGGTTTATCACACCTGAGTTCAATTTCTCTAGCCACACCCAGGCATGATTACTGCCACACCTGTTCACAATCAAGGAGTCAGGCCCTGACTGTCAAAGTGACGTAGACCAAAAGATTTTCAAAAACTACATGTCATGTCAAGATCCAAAAAAATTCAGGAACAAATGAGAAAGGAAGCAATTGAGATCTATCAGTCTGGAAAAGGTTATAAAGCCATTTCTAAAGCTTTGGGACTCCAGTGAACCACAGTGAGAACTATTATCCACAAATGTCCAAAACATGGAACAGTGGTGAACCTTCCCAGGAGTGGCCAGCCGACCAAAATTACCCCAAGCGCGCAGTGACGACTCATCCATGATGTCACAATAGACCCCACAACAACATGCAAAGAACTGCAGGCCTCACTTGCCTCAGTTAAGGTCAGTGTTCAAAAATGGCCTGCATGGCAGAGTTCCAAGACCAAAACCGCTGCTGAGCAAAAAGAACATAAAGGCTAATCTCAGGTTTGGCAGAAAACATCTTGATGATCCCCAAGACTCTTGGGGAAATACTCTGGAAGGTTTTTGTCCTATTTCATCAGGTGTGAAAGTAACACTGCATTTCAGAAAAAGAACATAATATCCACAGTAAAATATGGTGGTGGTAGTGTAATGGTCTGGGTGCTTTTTTGGTGCTTCATGTCCTGGAAGACCTGCTGTGATAAATGGAACCATGAATTCTGCTGTCTTCCAAAAAATCCTGAAGGACAATGTGCGGCCATCTGTCCATGAGCTCAAGCTGAAGCGAACTTGGGTTCTGCAGCAGGACAATGACCCAAAGTTCACCTCTGAATGGCTGGAGAAAACAAAATGAAGACATTGGCGTGGCCTAGTGAAAGTCCTAACCTGAATCGTATTGAGATGCTGTGGCATGACCTTAAAAAGGTGCTTCATAATTAAATTAATAATAAAAACCTTCATTTAAAAACTGCATGTTGTTTTTTACTCATGTTATCTTTGACTAATTTTTAAATTTGTTTGATTATCTGAAACATTACAGTGTGACAAACATGCAAAAAATGAATCAGGAACTTTTTCACACCATTGTATATGGAAGGGTGCCAGTAATTCTGTTGGGCACAATTAAAAATAATGATTGACAATAAAAAATTTAAAAATAAGCACCTGTGTTAAAAGATACTCTGCATGTAATGGTAAATAGTGCACCATATGTTCATAGTATTTCAACAGCCATTTAGGTCATAGTTCTTTGAGTTACAACGTGTAACATATTGTAGTTAGAGGCAGAATTCATGTGTGTGTGCACATCCTCATCATTTATCAACTCTCCTCTCCTCACACAACAGTTGACAAGCTGGGAAATCTGAATCCTTTACTTCAGACGCCAGCATTTTAACAATTCATAATAGTGTTAAATCCATCTGAAGCTGGGAGATTTATTAAATCTATCTTAGCGGCATGGAAAAGTAAGCAAGCGTGAGGAGTAAAAAGGCATAAAAAGGGAACTCAGTAGGGGTAATACTTACATTGGCTGACACATTTATCTTTAATTTGATTCAGGAGTGACATAATTGATTTTAATGAGATGTTTATAGATTGAAGTGGCGGTGTTGCTAAATCATTTGCCAGTCTGCCTGTTGGGCTATGCTGAGCATTACGCTGAGGAAATGAACAGCACAATCCAGCTCGTACAGCCCAAATTCACTAAGATCCCGTCATCATTCTCTCCTATTTTTCTGTTTATCTATCTACACAGTGGTGCAACACCTCCACCACATAAAACAAAGTTATCTTCCACTGACTGACTGAATTCATTTTAGAAAATGATATAGTTCTGCTCACAGACTTTTTGTTTTAATACTTTGAAATTACACAATCACATCTAAGGAAGTGGATTTCCTTTAACAGATATAACAGACGGTAATGTGGCAGCCATTTTGATCTATAGCATGCTGATGTTATGTGCATCTCAGTTCTCAGATGCAGCATAGACCACATTGCATGAGAATATGTCAGGAATGAACTTTTCCAATTTATGCCTGGCAAACAATGAGACACAAATAAATAAAATAAACCCAAAAACATATATACTTAATATAATGAATATACTTGATCAGACCTAAGCTAAATCTGCCAACTGTCTAGGCCAGTAATTCAGTTAATTCATTTATCTCATCATTATCAAATCAGATTTATTCATACCTACTTCTTTAACTGGACACTTGAATTCAAATTGTGTGATGCTCTGTGTTAATTAACTAGCATTCACTGAGGTTGGTTAAAGACTGAAATGAATGACTTTCAAATCTTACTAAAGTTTAGATTACATACATACATACATACATACTGTACATACATACATACATACATACATACATACATACATACATACTGTACATACATACTGTACATACATACATACATACATACATACATACATACATACTGTACATACATACATACATACACACACACACACACACACACACACACGTACGTACGTACATACGTACATACGTACATACGTACATACGTACATACATACATACGTACGTATTCAATATTGTTTCAATGTATTTGTGTCACTTTGTCTTTATAATAGTTTAGAATTCCACTCCAAATCTTCAGAAACATGCAAAGACATTTTTAAAATTCAGGGGATGTGCTTTCAGCCCTCTCCCTTTTCTGTTAGTGATCCCCAGTGATCAATATTTAGTTCTATTCCTCTGTCTGTCTTTTGGCCTGCTATTCTGTGTGTTAAATGTTTGAAAGACATTATGAAATATATTCAACACATGTTGAACACACAACAAAGCTTGCCTCCCAAAAGAGAGTGTATGCACCATGAAGGCTTTGATGATACACCACTGTTCTACACTGGTAGAAGTCACAGAGGAGAGAATGACGGTGTTCGCTCAGTATTCAGTAGGAGGCCTTGTCTCCTGCTCCTCTGGTGTTATTACTTATTTATTATTCATGATGCGCGTGCGGCTCTCATCGACTTTTTGCTGTGACTGAGTGTGACGTGTGCTTTCTGCAGATGGGCAGCAATGCCTCTGAGAGCTAGTGCCGTCTCGTCTGACAGGCCAGCGTACACGTCTCCCCAGGGACCCTTTGGTGTGATGGTCACGGAGGGTTAGATGAGGGGGGGTGAATAAAGTGTAGAGTGAAATCATGGCCTCTGACATTATCTTTGTCTTATTCCAGACTCATTCTCAGACTAGCAGCTGCCACTTACAGTTCAATCTAACTCTGATTGATTGAGAGGCTCTGCATCGCAAACAAATGTATAAGATGCTGCAGTCTGGATTAGTGAGAGGTAGCTCATTCATGTCCTTTCACACTCACGTTCACAAGCATGCACAGCGCTTAACTTCAGTCATTCTGACCAGCAATTTTTGAGAAATCGTCTTCCAGGCCATGTTTTAGGAGTACATACAGGTAGGGGTGTTTTTAACCCCACAGCTGTTTTTACATCACACCGTATAACCTGCTCCAAATCCCACCATCACACTGAAGCATATTTCATTAGGCAAAACAGCTAACTGTCTCAAAACATGTCCACTTTCTAAACACTTTCATGTCTTTATCATTCTATGTACCTAACCTGTATCTAACATCTTATTGTTCTGTTTGCACAGTGAAAGGTGTTTGTGTACTCCCAGACCTGATTTGTTGCTTGTTTCCTATTTGTGGACAGTTGGACTCAAAGTGCTTTATGGATGCTCGGGTTTAGATGTGCTTTTTGTAAGGGGAAGTAGTTTGCTCTAATAATGGGGCTGCCCAAAGAGACTGATGAGCTTTCAGCCAATATATCCTCAGACATCCTGATTGTTCTTTGATTGATATCAGCACAAACATGGAAACATCCCCCAAGTGATTCTACCATATTATTGCAGCAGAGCTGTCTTTAGTTCTAATGCTTGCGGGCAGACAATCAGAGAGAAAAAGCTAAAAATGACAGGTTTGGCCATGATTTATTCAACAGGATAGTGATTTCTGACACACCCCTAGGCATGATTTTCATACCAACAAATGTTAAGGACTGTGGTGATTGCTTTCCAATCATCTGAGACAAACACTAATTAGATTTTTTTCACGTTTTTTGTCCTGTGGAATGACAGTTTTACAATATTAAATGCATACAAGCATGTCTGACATTGAACTGTCAGCTACTCACACCTACAGCTTTCGCCCATCTGTTAATGTCATTATTTCCCTTGGAGTGACTTTTTTTTTCCCCCCACCACAATTAACACAAGAAGGGATGGTTTCATTCTAACAGAAGAGAACTTATATTGGTGTGTATGAGTGATCTGGTTGTGATTGTGTATCTGTTAATCCCCCAGACGGATGCAGCACTGATGTACGATGCAGTGCATGTGGTGGCTGTAGCGGTGCAGCAGTCTCCTCAGATCACAGTCAGCTCTCTCCAGTGTAACCGGCACAAACCCTGGCGCTTCGGTAACCGCTTCATGACGCTTATCAAAGAGGTGCGTACCATCACCACATTTAAAACATTGATTGTAAACATATTTACTGTGTGTGGGACTGTATGCGACTGTTTCCTCCAACAGATGTAACTCTGGATCTTACCTGCTGCTCCTTAAGACAGCTTTCCCACTGAAAATGAATCATAATTGTCTATAATTACTCTTCCACATGTCAGTTTGAGAAAAAAACACCGGTTGGCTAATCTGAACCCTGGCTGTCAGTGGAGGATTCTAGAGTTTATATTTAGTCTGGCTAAGACCCTGGGCTTTCTCAGTATAATATCAAAGGTTGGCTTAGACCACTGCATAGGATTCTAACTCACTAAAGCACAAAGAACAGCTGCAGCTCAGATCAGTTCAAATCTCTCCACTTGGGCCCCAATGCTCTCTTAGGTCTTCTGGCCTCTTTTCAGTCCTTTTGTGCTTGAACCAGAAGCATAGCTATGAACAGTGTGCTGGAGTAGAGCTTTAAAGAACTGCATTTTAGCTGTGTACACCTGAACTCTAATTATACACAGAATGAGACATGGAATTAGAGAAACTGCATGATTCAACGTAAGAGGTTGAAAGAAGTTCGTTACCCTAGTTTAAGCATTCATTTTCTGCTAAATTCTGGTGGACACTATTAGTAAGCTGACTAGCTACAAAGCAAAATATTAGACTGGTTCAAATAAGATTGCCAGTTAATTATTTTAAAGATAATGCTAAATATAATCTTAAAAACATTGCTAGCTGCATTTACAGTGTGTATAGTCTTCAGAAATATAAGTTCAGAATAATAATTAAACACTCCTGATGAAATTCATACTAAATGAAATTTAGTATGAATGTGTGATCTTCCTTCACACAAAGCTCCATGAATTTTTCAAACAATTTGATAACTGTTGAAGCGTGTGTATTAAATGTACACGGGATAAACCACAACCAAATGAACACGGGATAAACCAGACCCAAACACAGGATGGCGAAATAAACAGGGTTTAATAACAAAAGAACACTAAACATGACACGGAGGACAGGACAAGACACCAGTAGATTCCGCACTGCACAAGGCAACATGGCACAGATAAATAGACAAGGTGATGACAATGGGAAACAGGTGTGTAGAGACGGGAGGAGCAGACAAAGGCGGGGCAGACACGTGACGAAGAACATAAACAAATGCACGTGGCCAAAGTCTGACAAAAGCAAAGAAATAATAAAAAAAAAACATGATCATGGTATTACGACACTGAAACATTAAATTGCTATAATTCTCACAAGAACACTAAAACACAGTAGCAGAAAATTTATCTATCTGCTCTTAGATCTCTTTCTTTCTATGAGCCCACACTCAGAGAAGTCCTAGAAAACTCGCCCAAAATTCTCTTTGTCTCTGTCTGTGTGTGGACTGTTGTGCTTGATCTCTGTGTGTGAGCTGTTTCTGCTTTTGCGGCCTGCATGAAGGTGAGCTGTGTGTTTCGTTGAATTATGAATTTCTCCCATTTTTCCAAATAGGGATGGAGTCTTCTTATCCCGTGCTGCCTGGTAACAATGAATATTTCTCTCACACCTGCAGGCCCATTGGGATGGTTTGACAGGACGGATAAATTTCAACAAAACCAATGGCTTAAGGACAGATTTCGATCTGGATGTGATCAGCCTAAAGGAGGAAGGACTGGAAAAGGTAACAGGGTTTACTGGAACATCATTGGAAGGAGCACAGATTACACATTTGCACACACATATACATACCCACATTCTCAGTCTGACAAGAGTTTCCCTCTCAGCTGCCTGTGACCTCCCATCTCACTGGCACATGTCTCGGCACCTCCATGAATAATTTACTCGATTAATAAAAGAGCTTCAGAAGCCCTCCAGTGTCATAAAACCTGAATTAAAGAGTTGATTTGCAATTACAAACTACAGCTTAGACATTTTCTGAAGACATCTGAAGCACTTTGTTTTTGAATTGGTGAGAGTGTGTGGCCCCTCTGTGCTCTCTCTGTGGAGTGTACAACCCTCAAGTGCATCTTCACCATTAATTGTGCCAGGCTTAAGTGAGAACGCACTGTGGTTCTATCTGTCTCTCTCTCTCTCTCTCTCTCTCTCTCTCTCTCTCTCTCTCTCTCTCTCTCTCTCTCTCTCTCTCTCTCTCTCTCTCTCTCTCTCTCTCTCTCTCTCTCTTTAGACAAGTTTACATCAGCCATCATTTCCTGAAGACATTATTGCCAGTAATGATTAACAACCCAATATTATGAAACAAAAGAAAAATGTAACATTTTAGTATTAAATGGCCACAATTTTAGTGTTGTTTACTCTCATTATATTGTATTACCAAATCTGCCAATCTCTTCTAAAGTAATCTCTTAAGCATACACCAAAATAACAGTATATTTCTCTCTGAAGATGAGTCTCTCAACATTTTGTTTTGCGCTTTCTGATGGTAACTACTGTAACACACACTTTTGCTTTCTGTAAAGGCAAATGTATGATTTTATCTAATATGCAGTACAAACATCTAGTGAGTTTATCCCTACAAATCAGTTAGAGATTTGCTTGTAAAATAATTAGATTATATAATGTGTATCACTATAGAATGAACTATAAATCCATTATCCGGATGCAGCCATCAAACAGTTCCCCACTGCACAATTAGTAATATTACTACAACCTTCCATACATTTCGTAAGATGGAAAGGCTTCTTTTTCTGTCTTTTCGATTCTAAGCAATTAAAGTTTATTTGCTTTCTTTAAATGGTAAATTGTGATTTTTATTTATTTAAATGCTTAAAATAAATTGTGAGCAGAAAAAGAAAAGAATCTGACACAATCCCAGCTGTTATGATGTTACCTTTTTAAAGTCTGGCCTGATTATTTATTTATTTATTTATTTATTTATTTATTTATTTATTTATTTGCAGATTGGCACTTGGGACCCTGTAAGTGGCCTGAACATGACTGAAAATCAGAAGGGAAAGATGTCAAACATCACAGACTCGCTCACCAACAGGACACTATATGTTTCTACAATACTGGTAAATATAACCTTATGTTTTGGAGGAACAAGTTAATGCCTGTTTAATCTGCTTTTACTAATGAAATAGAGCCAAATCAATTAAAAATTAGAAGTAAATAATAATAGTACCATGTTGATTGTTAAGTGTGTTTCAAATGGAGAAAAGCCTTTTGGGTAAGCAGCTTTTGCACACTCTCTGGAAAATGACTGTCCCAGTCAGGAGGCAGCTTCCCACTGAGGTACCTGTTTTTCGGCTAAATTGGAAAACAACATACTCTCTTAGTATACCGTTCCCACTGGGAGTCTGTGCAGGTTTGGGGAAACATGGCAAACAAAACTGTCTCTCCGATGAAGCAATATGTTTGCAAGTGTCAGTTATTGGCTTGTTTTATAGATAGATAACATTTATTTTGAACATTTTCTAACATTTATTTTACTCGAAACAGCAATCACTTGTGTTTGTTAAATTACCTGAAGTACATATATCTGAAAATATACAATACTTCAGTTTTACTAGAGACTAGCAAAATTTATGTGACATGTTGCTATCTTATGTGTGCAATTTGTCATTATTTTTTATCAAAAGTAATCCTTGTTGAAGTTCCATTTCAGTTAACATTTTGCTCAGTAAGGCAGAAAAGGATAGATTCATCTGATAAAGGCTGGAATACATGCATCACTGTATGTTTATATAAGAAAGAAAGAAAGAAAGAAAGAAAGAAAGAAAGAAAGAAAGAAAGAAAGAAAGAAAGAGAGAAAGAGAGAAAGAAAGAAGAAAAGACAGACTGAGCTGTCCTGTTATCTATAAAATTTCCAAAAGAAGAGAGGACAACACATGGACCCATATAAAGCTTTCCCTAAAATATGAAGTTCCTTTAAAAAGCCTTTCGAAATTTCTGCACTGTTGCATCATTTGCAGCATTTTACTGCAACGGCTGGTTCTAGTTATGGACTCTGTGAGTTCCTGTTAAATATAATGTGAGGGGTTTAAAATTATGACATTAACAGCTACATAGCAGCACATGGACTAAAGAATACCCCAAACAAGTATGGAGTCAAAACAGAAGATTACAGACAGGACTTTGGTAGTTTTCTGATATATTGAAAATGCAGATGAGTGACATCTAGTAGCAGAAAGGTTAATTGTGAAAAATCTCACTGGATATCTGTACATTATGCTTTGCTGTTTTAATTGACAGCCTTAGCAATGATTGCCATGCTGTTATATTCTTCAGCTTCATTTCTACAAACCAAAAGAAATGTAAACAGTTTAAACACAAACATACTGTAGACTGATTGTGGTATCATGAAAAGGAAGCACAGTCCTTGCAGCCTGCGTCTTTCTCCCAGTAGGACTTGCATCATGTGTCCTTACCAAGAGAACCTGAATCCACTATGTGGTGTCTTATTTACTTTGCACACACAATGTTTAGGTAGCTGATCAGAATGAATTAAGGTGTACAAATTTTTTGAAAAGAGTCTAAGGTTTAGAATGTATTATAAGCAAAATAGAAAAAAAGAGACAAATGCATGGAGAGAAAGGTAAAAGGGGTGAGGTCTAAGTGATAAAAATGAGCCTGTTCATAAAATTTTAATGTGCTCAGGTTTGCTAGAGCTTCCACTGCATAGTTCCTTTGTAGAAAGTATTTTTAATGGGCTGCTAGTGAATGCGAACAATCTGCAGCTCTGGATGTGTCATGATCAAAAAGACATCCCCAGTGCAAAAGAAGAAATCACATTCTTGCAATACACAATAATAATACCCAAGAATAAAACACATAGTCGTAAAGTGCTGTTTAATATTCAGTATGATTATGTAAAATGTGTTAAAACCGGAGACATTTTATATATATTATAATTTAATATGCTGTAGGTGGGTTTACTCTAATCAGTAGCTGCTTAATGTAATGTATTACAGGAAATCTATACACTATTATGTAGAAAATCTAGATGACCAACCAGACTGTTAATGTTTCTTATACGTTTTACTAAATCTTTAGTTAAGAGAATAATGGGTTTGAAGTCAGTTTATTTTCTGATGACACAGTAACAGTATTGCACAGAGGGACTTATCCACCATTTCAGCCCCAACAGTTATGAATCTCTAATCATTTTCTTGTTTATGATAATTTTCTTATTCAAATCGCCCAAATGCAATCATATTAACACAACCCTGTGATCAGAAGAAAGTGGCTTATTCTTTTTAATTCTAACTGCAAGAGGGCTATCGACGAGCAACACACACAGGCGTGCTGGCGCATGATAAGTGAACCTAAACTAAATGTTTTAAAATGGCTCAAATGAACCATTATAATTTCCCTTTATTTAGACACAAAATCCATTTTGTGACATCTGTTTTTGGAGGTCACTGGATTCTAACATTCACAAGCACCTCTGTTGCTTCCTGCATTCCTTGTAGGTCAGGAAAAACATGTACGAGAAAGACAAATTGAAAAGAACAAAATTTACTTGATGAAATAGCAGAGAGTCATGTACAATATTTTGTATGTGTAGAATTGAATATGTGCCTGCTCAGACAAGGATCAGAAAAAGAGCAAGCAAACAATTTTTTTCTGATCTTCATCTGTGTAGATTTGGTGAGCCATTATAGAAACACATTCCTGTTCTTTGATGACAGGTTGCTATTGTAGCCCGTCATCAATGGATTTGCATTCTTAGATGCTTTTCTTCTCACCACAGTTGTAAAGAGTGTTTGTTTGAGTTACTATACTGTAGCCTACCTGTTAGCAGAAACCGGTCTGTCTATTGTCCTCTGAAATTCGCTTCAATGAGGCATTTCCAACCAGAGAACCGTTGCTCACTGTTTATTTTTCGTAGATGACTTTTTACACCATTTTGTGTAATCTTATGAAATTAGCAGTTTTTGAAATACTCAATCCAGCACATATGGCACCGACAGCTATACCTTTGTGAAAGTCATTGAGATCATTCTGATTTTTTAGAAGCCTTTATTTTTGTCACATATACATTACAGCACACTCGTTCTTTGCATATCCCAGGTTTGGAATTTGGGGTCAGAGCGCAGGGTCAGCCATGATACAGCGCCCCTGGAGCAGACAGGGTTAAGGACCTTGCTCAGGGGCCCAACAGTGGCACCTCAGCATTGCTGGTGCTGGGGCTTGAACCCAGATCCTCCGATCAACAACCCAGAGCCCTAATGTTAAGCTCTTGTATATATATGTATATGATGGTATGCAAGGCACTGCTGCCAGGTGATTGGCTGAGAGGATTCCAGCATGGATGTATAGTATACGTGTTCATTTTAAAGTGACCGAAGTGGCTGTGTTCAACATGCTAGCCCTATGTCTGAACACAAAGAATATATAATATTACAGATGGGTTGAAATGATAAAGAATTGTAAAGTAAGCCTCTCATTACCACTGAGTTATTTTGGTCAACACTTACAGTACATATGAGAATATTCATTATTTTAAAACAGCCATGTATAATGTGTTCAATGGATCCTGGCTTAAGGCTAAAGTGTAGAAATAGCATGAGAAATGACAAGTTTTGTGAAGGTCCTTCTGGCACTCTTGAATACTTCAAATTGGAATCTTTCTCCTTCTACAGTATTTCTATTTTTAGCTCTACACTCACAATCAGTTTTGCAATGTACGCAACAACTTAAAGCTTTGTCGGATATACTGCTGATATAAACCCTCTGTCGTTTTGAACATTAAACACAGAGACACACAGTTGTTTAATGACTTTCCTTAACTACTACTCAAATCTGCATTCACACACTGTCCTCTTCTTTCTGCCAGCTTACAATTCGCAAACACATCCTTGCAGTACAGTACATGTATAAATATGAGAAAGAGGGATATTTCAAAAAGAATATTTCAGCCTGCATCTCTTGGTTGTTTGAAATTCTCTCTGAAGGGTTTGAGTTATTCAGGAGGCAATTGAGAGACAATCTACAGTCATATTTTCAGCGCTTATTTCAACTGCATGGTGAAGTGTCCTCCATGTTTTTAACACTGTGTGGCATTCTGAATGCCTTAAAAGAGAATGTTTCTCCCACCACACATTTCTGTTGCACTGACAGGTAGGCCTTCTTAATTCAACTCATTTCAACATTGGCAATTGAAATCGTGAATAGGAGACTATTTTTTTTTTTTTTTGGTTTGCCATTTTTTATTTATTTTTTAATAACTGCAGCAGCTACACACAATCAAGCTCAGTTCATGGTGCATTCTCTTTTCTGCTCCAGAGATGAGTCACTATATGATGTGTGCTTAAAAAAACCTTCGACCACAGTGATTTATTGCTGCTGCGCGTCTCACTCAGTGTCGTGAGACACACTCTTGACTGCGGCTTTGTTACCATGGTGATATACACACGTGCAAACAGAGCTTGCTGACACACAGAGCTCAGGCGGGACATTTGACAGTGCTTTAGGACATAGAAAATCATATCTGCTGCTGTATTAGAGACAAGATGCCCATGGGAATAGGAATAGGAAGCTAGCATTTATAAACAAAAGGCCATTTCGACTGCACCTTAAAGGCCCCCAAGTGAACTCTACGTTCAGCTCACAGCAAAGCTGCTATATAGAGAAAAAGGTTAATACCACCTCTACTTTAATAGAGAGGCCCTAGGTACATACTGCTAAAGAGCATAGTGGCACTGTGACCTCTCCAATAAATATGTGAATTTGCAGTAAATAATTACAATTAAAAACTGTAGTTTCATCCTCTAGCCACTAAAAATTCATAGAACTCACAAACATAAAGGTAATCACTGTATATCCTGGTGGATTAGCAGTAACCTTAGTTACAGCTTATATTCATCATTCATCATGTTGGTACTGTACAGTATCTACAGAGCTGTGTTTTATTGCATGCGAGTTTTACAGATTGTACACTTATACAGTAATATGGTACTGTATATATCCTCCACAGCCTTGTGGAATTCTCAGCAGTGCTGGTTGCTATTCATATCACAGGTTTATGTTAACAGCCCCATTTAAACACATCATTTAATACGCAATAGTAACAACTCATTCACAGCGATGTGTATGGCAGATGCTCGACATTATCTTAGATTAATAATAAAGATATTATACACATATTGCTTTTTGCACAAAAAAGATATTTCTATAAACAACATTAATAATTAGAAATAGAGTCTGATGTGTAGCTGCTTTGTAAAGTAAACAACAATCCTTGTTTGTCATAGTCATAGTTGTCTTTTTTAATATTTTATAGCTGGTGTAATGTAACTTTATTTACTGCAACATTAACTGTAACAAAAACTCCAAAAACCAGATGTTTCTTTCTTTAGTTAGTAAATAAAAGAGCTTAATTTTGATGTTAGGGTCATGCTTGGACATTCTCTGCTGGAACATTAGGGGGCATCTCAGCAGTGTGTCGTGATTTTGTTTGTGTTGTTTTCACGTGTCTGTTTTCCCACCTGTTCTCACCTGACCCTAATTACCCTGCCTATTTATTCCCACTGCATGTTGCTTCGTGCAGTCCTCCTCACTGGTTAGTCTTTGTTTCGGGTTTGCTTTATTACTGTTTACCGTGTCATGTAATAAATTGTTCATGTTTTTCCACCATTCACGTTTTATATTATTTGTTGATAAATTGTATTTTTTGACATTTCTGACATTTGAGGCTTAATGTGGAGTAGAATTTTCTTCTGTAGTTAAGATTTATAAAGCAAAGAATATATATATATATATATATATATATATATATATATATATATATATATATATATATATATATATATATATATAAATATATATATATTAGTAATATCAGACAAAACAGAAAATAAATAATTCAGATTATTTCCCCCTTTTCATCTGATTTCAACATAATTTGAATCTAATCATAACATCAAATTCTAATAAAAACATAGGAGGCCAAAGATTGCACCGACTTTCAGTGTATCGGTTCTGTTGTACAGTACAATACCTGAAACAGGTAATTTTGTGTTTAGGGATCAGTTCTAACCACCTGTTGTGTAACATGAATACAATACTGAGCAGTCGCATGTAAAGGGGCTGTATAATCTTGTAACACAGCTCACTGGATCAAGAAATGTTCAGTTTGGCTTCAATCAGTAGCATTTCTCCCTGAAAAGTTGCTAACCACCAGCTTATCTGGTGTCTCCATGATCTAAGTAAAAGATATCTCAATGTGCTGTAAAGATATCTCACTGTGCTGTATGCAAAAGTGGGAAGCAGAAGCGAGAGATGCTGTGCATTCATATTTGCAAATAATAAGTTCAGCTCTGCGATAGTTACTCATCATTGGATCGTCTTGGCTGTGGATATGTGGGAGCTGGGAGGGGTGAGAGCGGATGAATGCTTATCTCTCGTTTGACACGTTCCACTGGCACGACACACATCCCTGGAGCGTCACACTGGGGGTGAAGGACTGCTTGCAGAGGCATCTGATAGCGTAAGCTAAATGCCTGCAGTCTCACTGGGAAATGTCGAATGCAATCCAAAACAGTTGGATTCACTGCAGTTATAAAAGAAACATGACCTGAGCGCTAATGGCTGAAGTGTATACATTTTTAATCATTCTTATGTAGCACAACACATTTTCTTCCATTTCAGAAAAGTCTCATGAACTTACAGGTGAAATTAACAAAGTGGTTTATAGACGCATCACATGATATTCCACACATGTCATATTTGTACATGATTCATTCATATTTAGATTGAAGTTTTGTTCCTGATTCATTCCTGAATTTCCACATGGAATTTTCTTACACCAGTTTACTTTATTTCATGTTGAATTTTTTAGATGTGGGGTGAATTTCTTTCAGGTTCACATTTAGTTGAGTTCACACATAAAATTCCAGAGAATAATGTACCATCACATATGATAACATGTTATTCAAATAA
Source organism: Tachysurus fulvidraco (assembly GCF_022655615.1). NCBI lineage: Eukaryota > Metazoa > Chordata > Actinopteri > Siluriformes > Bagridae > Tachysurus > Tachysurus fulvidraco. Next base: position 16,664,884 of record NC_062520.1, on the reverse strand, counting down.
TCACATACGTAAAAAGCTTATGATGAAGTACGACTTTTCTTTCTGAGTTGATGAATAAGGAGGGAGAGAGAGAGAGAGAGAGAGAGAGAGAGAGAGAGAGAGAGAGAGAGAGAGAGAGAGAGAGAGAAATGATCCGTACCTTTTGCACTTCACCACAGTATCCGCACATCTTCTCTTATTTTGAAAGCATCTGCTAGGAGTAGACAGAACAGCTCTAAGGTACATCTCTGGTCCTCATTGGGAAGTGAGGCTAACAGTGGGTGGATTATTTATCATTATGGCCATCCTGTTATTTTTCTACTAATACAGAGAGTGTGCAGCTGTGTGTGTGTGTGTGTGTGTGTGTGTGTGTGTGTGTGTGTGTGTGTGTGTGTGTGTGTGTGTGTGTGTGTGTGTGTGTGTGTGTGTGTGTGTGTGTGTGTATATGAACATGTGTGTGCATCTCCTTTAATAGCAGTGGGGTTCCAACCCTTCTGTTCTAGTGTAAGTTCATGCAAACAAACCTCAAAGCCCTGTCAGACACACATCAGCCTCTTCTCTCACATGGTGAGTGAAGCTCAGAGCTGCCTCTCACTATGCAGGAGGAGCCCTATGTGATGTTCAAGAAGTCAGACAAGCCTCTGCATGGTAACGATCGTTTCGAAGGATTCTGCATCGACCTGCTGCGGGAGCTCGCCAACATCCTGGGCTTTGTCTATGAAGTGCGTCTGGTGGAGGACGGAAAGTACGGAGCGCAGGAGGAGAGCACGGGCCAGTGGAACGGTCTGGTGCGCGAGCTCATTGACCATGTGAGTTTTATCCTTTGTTCAACACGCAGCAGACACTTATTGACTTATCAAATTGCAAGACTATAGTAACTGTTTAGGAAATACCGAATCTACTGCCTTTAATGATTGTGCATGAATTGTATGTAAAATATAAGTGGAGTTGTGGATGTAGAAATGGGAGAAACACTTGCACTGGCTGCAGACAGCATACAAAGTGAAGCTTCTGGCATTATTTTCCACCGTAGAGCTACACACAGGCATGCACACACACACACACGCACGCACACACACACACACACACACACACACACACACACACACACACACACACACACACACACACACACACACACACACACACATAATAAGACCCAGATAAAAAAAGGAGCTCTACACAGGCAGAAAAATAACAGTCTTTGCACACCCAATATCCAACAGCTGACCCCATTACCGGCACACACCAGTCTTTCTGCTCATCTCATTGCATCTCAAGCAATCAAACAATTCTTTTTGACAGCTGATCTATTGATCACGTACTTACTGCATGAAAACACAAAAGACAAAAAAGGGAAGATGATCTGTTTCCCTTTATTTCCCCCTTTCCATTTTTATCCAAAGACTTTTTAAAACCATTTTTTTTTCACATATCTGCACGTCAAACGTCATAACTAACAGTCTAGGAGGGGTTGAAGTGGGCTTCTTGCCCGTGCGCTTCCTCTCCCTAGATAAGAGTATGACAGATTCTAACTGGCCCAGACAGGCTTCCAGCAGTCTGCAGTCTGCAATTTCAGAGAAACAGAAAATGCATTGAAGTGTGGGATATTAAAAATATCCCATCAAAAGGAGTGATTGAAAAACAAGAGGTAGGAAAAAAGAAGGGAGACAGCTACCTGATTACACTTTGCATTAATTTACCTCCCATGGGAACAATTACAGACAATCTAATTTACATTACACAGCCTAATTTTGGCTAAAAATATAATGATCTGTATAGTAAAAGAAATGTTGTTTGTTATTTGTTGTTGGAACTCATGTCATTTTGAATAATGTATGTCAGTTTAGTTTTGAGTTAGCCAAACGTTATCTATCTATCTATCTATCTATCTATCTATCTATCTATCTATCTATCTATCTATCTATCTATCTATCTATCTATCTATCTATCTATCTATCTATCTATCTATCTATCTATCTATCTATCTATTTATTTATTTACCTATAAAATACAAGGTGTCCCATAAGCTTATCATAAGAGGGCCAATAAAAACTAAAACAAAATCCTTTAATAACAGAACTGGCTTTGAATTCCTATGAACGGGATTATTTTGATCCATTTTTCTTTGTGTCTTTTAAAAAAAAAAAAGAAGAAATCTCTATGATATCCCCACGACTTATGACTTATGTGACACTATATAGATTAATAAATACCAGCAGTGTAGAATTTCAGCACTCGACATTGGATGGAGATAAAAATTATCAGCTTAATTACTGCATTATGAATACAATGAAAATAGTGTTCAGTTCTGCACAAACGTTAATCACAAAACAGCCTAATATTTGTACCCATGTGGTGTTTAATATTACAGTTTAAACATGAGAGACACTGTTTATTTTTTTGCCATGAAGATCTGTGTATGCTGAACACTTTCACTAACTGCTGAGCCAGTAGCAGCTAAATCAAGCTGTGGAGAGAATAGACTGAGAAAGAAAAAGAACAGGAAGGAGGGAGGAGGGAGGGTTGGCTTTAAATTTAATCTTAAGTGCTATGGGACAGTTGGTGGAGTGTAAAGGTCCTGTTTTCTTAATTTGATTGCCTCTAAATACTTCCTCTTGCCCTGATGGACTGCATATCACTCTTCTGCCATGTCTTTTCTATTGACAGAAAGCTGATCTTGCAGTGGCTCCCCTAGCCATCACCTACGTGCGGGAGAAAGTCATCGATTTCTCCAAGCCATTCATGACACTGGGGATAAGTATTCTGTACCGCAAGCCCAACGGCACCAACCCGGGGGTGTTCTCCTTCCTCAACCCTCTCTCCCCTGACATCTGGATGTATATTCTGCTGGCTTACTTGGGTGTCAGTTGTGTGCTGTTTGTCATAGCCAGGTAACATGTCAGTTCTGCCGGTCTCAGCCACACATGCAGACATAACCCTACATTTTAACTTCATTCCATTAATAGACTAATCTATGACTAAAAGCATCTTCCCTTGATCTATTGCTTTTACATTTTAAGCTTAAAACCCCACTCACTTTAGATATAGCTTTACTTCACTGCCCTTGGCTGGCGATGAAAGAAAATGTTCAAATGCTGAAAGAACATTCTTCCAATGTTCACACTGATATGCACTATAAGAAGAGGCCAAATCCACAGGGAGGAGTCTCCTCTGACAGAGCACAAGAGGAAGAAATCCGGCTACTGTGAATAGCACAAAAGAGAGAGGTGACTCCTCTGACCCAGACTGAGAGAGAGAGTGAGCCGAGTCCTTTTTTGGACAGTACACTGGGGGATGTTAAACGAATCCTCCACTTTCTCATTCTATTTATAACGACAAGCTGCCGCCCCTGTAATGCTTAGCAGCCAAAGCTCAATAGCACAAATCACACAAGAAAACATGTGCAATCAAAAAAAAGTGTGTATGAATGCAAGCGAGAGAGAGAGAGAGAGAGAGAGAGAGAGAGAGAGAGAGAGAGAGAGAGAGAGAGAGAGAGAGAGAGAATGGGAATACTTGAGTGTACAGTAGGTGTGAGTTCGAGTGTTTGGCATTTCCTGGTGTGAATGGCAACCTCCCTCATCCCTCGCCGTTTCCTAGTGTCTCCAGCTTTTGTTTGCTTTTCTCTTTGGATGTTTCCACACTCTGCTTCAAATGTCTTTGGCCACGTCCTTTGTGATTACTGGAATGCATGTGTATTTCAAGCTGATAATCTTCACTCTCATGTTTCTGTGCTTGTATCCTAACATACCGGAAATATGAACAGATAAACAGAACAGAAATGGGAAACTCTTATGATATTAAGAAACAAGCCTCGATAACTACTCAGGTGTATTAAACAGACATTGGTGTAATTGTGCATGCTGTCAAATATAGTTTTAACAAAGATTAAAGAAAATTCCAGGTTTATGGGTTAAGTACGTTTTTCCTCTTTTAACAAAGCCATTATATGAGACAACTCGAACACCTTCATGATAATATAATGCAGAAAGCCTATCGAATGCTATCATTCCCAGCTTGGCACTAGAGGCATCCAGATATATCAGCAGAAATACTCTTCTTCAAAGCGGCGCTCAAATATAACTTCTATTGTAAAAGTATACTCAAACGGAAATGATGGAATGATGAGAGGAAATTTGGTAGCACTTTCTTTGAAGCTCACAATAAAAAAAATCATTAGAACTGTAATAAGAATTATTTCTAGGACATGAATGATTTTTAGTGAGCATTCCTATAGAACATGCCCTCTTAAGTTCTTATAATGTGCTGTATAATGCCTTGATAACTTATAATCTTGCACCACAGCTCTTACTATACATTATAATGGTGTATTGCACAAGCTTTATGTGAATAAAGTATTGACCTGTGAAATTCATGTTTAGAAAAAGAAAAGAAAAAAAAAAAACATTTACGTAGTGACATTATATGCTTTATCTTTGTAATGTAATTTGGAAACACTTCATTCTGGATTTCTTACAAAAAACACATATAGAAAACTAGAAAAAAGGGTTTAGGACACATTAATAGGATCCATAAAATGCTTTCAAACAATCATAATCGACTTATAGATTTTGAACTATAAAAACATGATACACATATGTATGAATATGAGTTTCACAGAATGTCTTACTGATTAATTTTTTCACCTAAACAACTAGAAGTAACAGATGTGTGAGATTAGAAAAAACCCAAACCTGTCTGAAACACTGTGTAACATGGCACACAAAACATATTTCTTCATATTTGCTTGTGGTCATCATTTGAAACATGGTGGAGAAAAACCAAATGAAAAAGCTTCAAGTTAACTCTAAAACTTTTGGGGTGGCTCAGTCATGCTCAGGTAGCCCAGGAGTTTTATGGTTAATGCACTTGTGTTTTTTAAATGTTACTGGCGATATGATCACATACAAGGATTACAAGCTACAACTGTCATCTAAGTTGGTTCAGAATATGCACCCATCACCATTACTGATTTAATTTTTTGCTGGGTAAGTCAAAGCAGGTAATTTTTTCCACATTGCTTTACACTCGTTTGAGAAATGCCAAGCTTAGGCACGTTAGTAAATAGCATGTTAATCTAGCCGCAAAATCATTATAGTTTTCACTAAACCTTAACACAAGAATGCGGGTTTATTGTATGTGTCTGTGTGTACACATTTATTTGTGTGCATGTATTACTGCTTTTTGTGTATGAGCTGTAAATATGGTGTGTGTGTGTGTGTGTGTGTGTGTGTGTGTGTGTGTGTGTGTGTGTGTGTGTGTGTGTGAGAGAGAGAGAGAGAGAGAGAGAGAGAGAGAGAGAGAGAGAGAGAGAGAGAGAGAGAGAGAGAGAGAGAGAGAGAGAAATAACAGGTTGACATAATGAGGCCTGGTTGAGGGTTTCCCAACACTTTATGCTCACCATAAGGTATTTAGAACGTATCCTTTTGGGTGCAGTCTGAAAATCAGATATGTACTGTACCTACTCAACATGATGCTTTTTTCATAAAACCAGATTCTTTCATTGGTTCTGCTGTTGTTGTTTCCTCTTCTCACAAAGTTCCCCCTTTATTTCTATGTTACTCAGGGGATGAAACAGCTGAGTAAGTCTAACATGAATTTATCAAAGAGATAAGCCCCCTCGCTCTTGCCCTTTTAACCCAAACAAGTATTAGTTTGAGACTGTGAACGAGCACCAAAGGCAATATATACTTATGTCAAAATGCTGCACATCCTTTCTCACTTTGTCTCCCCAAAGAAACTGCGCATGATGTGTCAGTCTCATCAATAGCAAACTCATCACCAAATGGAGCAGTGCATTAATAAAAGCTACCCAGCTGGATACAGGAAATATAGTTTGATTTAGAAAGAAACTGTTGAAGCCGCACACAAAGTCTTGAATGCACAAACAGTTACGTCTGACTATGTTCTCGGCTGGGTTCACTTTGCTATTACAGTTGCTGCAGTGCAAACATCTCAAGCATAAGAAACAAAAGTGTGAATGCTTGGCTGGAAGAGTAATGTCCTCTGCTGAGCTGCTGCAGGCCCTTATCAGATCGCCTTCATGTCCAGGTGGAATATGCTATAAAACAGCTTGCAGTAGAAGGGATTTAACCAATCAAAACAGAAGGCACTGGGGACGCTAAACACAGGGCAACAAATGAACGTTTTAACAGAAGATTAACGCTCCACCAGAAAAGTAATGGCGACGTTGTAGAAATATTTAGGCTGATGCCAGATTGGATGAATCTTTCTTATATAGTGCACTATGTAAGCAGTGATATATTTATTAAGAGTATAGCATTAGTTGGAATTAACAGATAGTGTGATGAATACATATACAAATAAGGGGTTTAATTTTGGTGGAATGTTTGCCTATAAGACATCAGAAAATCGAGCTAGTGGGAGATTTATGGTCTGAATCTCATGGTTGAAGAACTGTCAGAGACCATACTGTCACAGATCATACTGACTGCTGAATGTTTCTACCTCTAGCATTATATCACAGTGTTTCTTACCATTTTTGAGGGCATAGAATAAACATTAATAACATCAACGACAACAAACTTTTTAAGTTTGAGTTACACCCACTTTGGGTTCTGAATACAGGTAGATACTTGAAGTGGTAAATAAAATAGAGATAGTAGGCATGGTATACTATATAGGCTGTGTAGAGTCACTTTTAGCTATAGAGAGCAATACTAACTTGAGTGACGGTGATGTGGTTAGATTTGGTTTGGTTGATTTTATGATGTATAAGTATTATACCAACCTATAATCTTTATTCGTTCATCTTCAACTGCTTTAACTTTCTCATTATTGAGGCTGAGCCAAAGTCCAGTTGTCCAGTATACTGGAACAGTTGTCCATATTACCTTATCATAAAATTCATATTCAAAATTCATGTAAAATGTTATTTATTTTCAAGTGTGAAAGCATATAAGCAAAAAGCAATGATTCTTCTATTAGCTATTATTATAATACATATTTAGGATCTCCTAGATTCCTCTCTTTAACAATTGAAATAATATCCATAAAGAATAAATTGATAATGACAGGTCCATTTATCCTCAAATAATAAATATATTTATTTCTTACCAGGAAAAGCGCCAATAACCCTTTCTAATTACTTTGCATGCATGCACTCTCTGTGTGTATTCTTAGTGTTGGAATTTTAAATTGCTAAAGCAAAATGACTGTTTTTATGTTTGTTCAATCCTTGATCCCATGAAAGCAAGGTAAGCTACTAGAGGTTCTATGCATATCAAGCTGTCAGTCTTTGAAAGCTGTTTTAGCACATTGATTACTGCGGATTACTGAAGTCTTTGAACCAAGGTCATCCTTATTAAAATGTATAAATACAGCACATTAGTATTGCTGCATTTTTTGAGTAGGACTGAATGATTATGTTGGATTAAATAACAGAACTTCAGCAGTATTCTCCTGTTCAGTTTCTTCATGTAACAGACTTGTGTCACTCTTCCTGCCCTGCTATGAACATAAACAACTGTGTGATCAGACCAATTCTTAGAAAAAGATAAAAATGCCTAGCATTGTTACCACCCAGCTGTGCACATGTTTCCTCATTCATGGCTTATCTCTCCAGATTGACCTTGCTCAAAGTTTTTCCCTCTGAGGCTCAGATGACCTGAGATTACAGAAGGTCAGCGTAATTGGAACAGAGTGACAGCTAAATGGGCTTCGTTTCATGGGCAGGCTAAACTGCTAAACTCCATCGCTCTCAGATGCAGGCTGCATAGGTGTATCCTGCCATCTGCAGATAACAGACTCACCCATTCTTTCTGAACACCCCCTTTGGAGCGGAAGAGGGAGTCTGTAGAGCATTCCGATATATTGGAAAGGTCACAATCCATTTGCAAGTTGACAAACAAGCAAATCTACTGTGAACAACAAAAGCACACAGTTTCATTTAACCTCAAAGATTCCTTTAAACACAGAAAATCACACATGGGGTCACATAGCATATCAATAGATTTTATTTAAAGAATAAAACATGACAGGAACTGTTATAAGTAAATAATGAAAGACTAAAGCAGCTATTTATATTAATTAGTTTAAGAATGCTATGTCAAACAGGTTATTGTCACATTAGTGTTACTGAGCAACTGCAAAACAAGATACACGTTAGCTGTTATAGCAGTTATAAAGATATAAAGAGTCCGTCCCTCACAAGCACCTCAATCAACAACTACAAAAAAAAACAAAAACTGGAAAGTGCAAACTTCTCTAACCTGAAGAAACTCCCATGATTGAAAACTTCCTACATGTTACAAAGTGCTGACACTTGCAACCCATTCCATCAATAATAAACAAAGGGTTGACACAAGTGGAAGGGAATAAATAGCAAGCCACTTTAGTAGTAAATCAAGCACAGGTAAAAACATCTGAGACTTGATCACATGACATTCACAATGAACAAAAATATCCAGCCCCAGTCCCATTATAATTTTTTTTCTTAAATAAAAGCACGTTTTTAAAAACCATTTTTTATTAGTTCCCAAGTTCCTAAGAATTAGCTGTCTAGTTGATAACATATTACAACAAGTTCATCAATATAAACGTTTTGAATCATTTGGATTCAATCAGCTGGGACTCCTGTTTAGCTGCTGTTCTAGGAAAGTAATCAACAATTTATGACCTGCTAGATTCAATAAATGCAGAACTCTGTGGTAGACAGTTAGTAAATATTGTTAATGTAGTTTAAGTAGAAATAATGATTAGTTAGAAACAACAACATCGTCAGTGGTCTTGAGCAAACTGTCCTTGGGATGAATGTATACTTTTATATACTACTACCCAAACTTGTGTTGTATTTATCATGGCAGACAAAAAAAAAAGACATTGTATCTGAACGTGGTCTTGATTGCTTACTCTTGAGCTTGTGATTACTTACTCTTGTCTTGCTCTCAGGCTCAAGATTCCTCCTAATTCTAGCACTCCAGCACAAACCAAATCAGGTCATGATGCTTAATTGTAGCCCAATCAACCTTTACTAATGCAATGTCACTTTTGTTTAACATGAATAAATGGGAACTCTTTGCTTTCTCTATGTGAAATGCGAAGAGAAAGAGGGAGTAGAGACCTGAGACGATGGGACAGACTCGTTTGATCTGCCACATTTTAATAAGCTTGTAAGATTATTGGGATTATTTGATTTTCATGTGGATAGAGTGATTCAGATGGCATCGATTAAATTACAGTGCCAACTGCTTTCGATGTGAGTGTGTCAACATGCACAATTCTCTGGGGAAATGAAGAGGAAGGGATTATGGTCAGACTGAATGGGCTGCTTATATTAATGTTTCACATCAAATTACAAGATCTGCAGCACAGTCCCTGCTTCATATGACTCTAATGTATTCTAAAGTACATCAAATTAATTTACATGTCATATATCTAACATTTAAGCCACCAGAACACTGAGCAGACTGATAATGATTAACCCTTAAAAGTATTTTTTTTTTTTAAATGAACAGTTAATGTGAAAGGCCAGTGTTGATACTAATCTGTGTCTCTTTCTTTATCTCTTTAGGAGGATCCTCCTTTGTTGAGTATTTTCTCTATGTTTTTTTTCTTTTTGACTAAGGAAAAAATTTGTGTTCTCTGTTGATTGCCACAGGTTTAGCCCCTACGAATGGTATAATCCCCATCCGTGCAACCCTGACTCGGACGTGGTGGAAAACAATTTCACCCTGCTAAATAGTTTCTGGTTCGGAGTTGGAGCTCTCATGCAGCAAGGTAGACGCCTCTGCCTGCCCACCCTAAGCACATGTCCCACTCTTTTGCTGGGGGTCCAACTTGCTCTTGTCAGGCCCACAACCCTGCATGGGTGCCTCTGTGCATGTAGCTAGATGCGGACTGGTTTCTGGTTCATGGTATTGAGGGACGGTTGTGTGAGTTAAAAGAAGTGGATGTGGATAGAGGAGCTAGATGCATCTACTTTATGCATGATTTCCTTTCATTGTCACTGTTTCCTAAGGTCCTGAGGCAGGTAAGTCTAACAGCTGTGTCATACAGTAGTTTGCTGGAGAGCAAGAGACAGCACCCTGTGTTTTAGCCTGACCCTGCCTGTGGTTGTGCTTCTTTTGACTAAAGCCTGATGCCACATCTTTTTCCATTACCAGAGGCCATAAAGTGAGATTGAAAAAGAAATAAAATGGTCCTGATCTAAAAAGTAAATGTGGTGATTTTGTTTGGCTATTACTTTACAAACAAACTACTGTACATGTCCTTTTCTTTTATTATAGAACATAATGTCTGTTTATTGGGAAACGTAACATTCTAGATCATAAAAGAGTAATGGGCTCTATGGCCAAGCAGCATGGGGTACACTCGCACTGCATTTGATCACTGGAACAAAGCACAGACAGGAAACTCTGTATTACTTTCTCATGAACATTTAAGATTTTATTCATGTCATAGGCAGCTCCCAGTGCATAATACATGCAGAAGCTATAGTATATGTATGTGTTAGATTTAAGGCAATCAATTATAAAAGACTTCACATACGGAAGGCAATCACATATCCCTAGTATATTTTGTGAGGGTGAGTGAAGTCTTTCATAGCTGGTAATTAAATCATCCAGCAAGTAACATAGCTAGATAGCAATGTTGACTTATTTCTTTTTATAAGCAGACCTGCTAGCTGAGCTATGAATTATAGGTGTAGGCACTAGATTTGTGAATCTGAGCAACTCATAATTCTTGGTCCATAAATCTACAGAATTTCACCAGTATAGATCGATTTAATGTTATGTGGCTCTATTTTCTCTTCATGCTTAATCTTTATTCTGTTAACATCTAAAATATATATTTTTCAGTTTGGACATGTTGCCAATTGACAAGTGCTAGGTCTGTGCTTATCATGCAGGAGATGAGAGTGATGTATTTGCTTGGCATATGGAAGGCTACACTGAGCAGCAGAAATTCTGACCTTGCGCATGAGAAACAAAAATTGGAAAATTGTCGACCGGCAAATTGTCACCTACCATATAGAAAGACTTTAAAGAAAGTAAATGACCTTTTGAACATTGAGGTTCCATACAGAATTGTACTTTCCTTATAATAGTAGCATGAAATGTCGGTTACACTGGAAACATTCTGATGTATGGTAATACCTGATAATGATTTATAAAGAACCTTGATGAGCTGTGACAAAAGATACCTTGAGGGTAATGATAATTTAATGAGGTCATTTATTGACACTTAAAATAGCATTGTGCATGCGTTAGAGGACATGTGTGTGTGTGTGTGTGTGTGTGTGTGTGTGTGTGTGTGTGTGTGTGTGTGTGTGTGTGTGTGTGTGCTGCATCAGATGATGTGGTGTCAGGCTGAAGAGCAAGGTCAAGGCTTAACACTTTGTGTTGCTCTGCATGAACATCTCCATACTGAGTGAGTAGCCCTACACTGTAGAGAGGCTCCCCTGCCCGCGGCTTGCCAGCCCCCAGAAAACTGTGGGATGAGGTGTTTGGACATGACGTTACCTTGGGTACATGACAGTCAGCCCCAACCAGGTTATTTCTAGGTCAGGCCTGAATGTGGCCTGTTAGGATCAGAGTAGCCCAGTCCAGTGGGGCAAGGACAAAAAGAAATTTGACCCCTTTCTCTGACCTGTGGGTCCCTGTATGTGTCTCTTGTGTCTGTTCTTTTTATGTGACTGTCTGTTTGTCTGAGCCATTTTGCCAGTAAGCAGTGTGGACTGCAGGGCACCTTTTAAAAGGTGATGATGTGATTTGCTGGACCGTGTCTAACTGTGCACTGACCTGGGTAAATGTGTTGGATATTGTGTATAATTGTATAGTGTGTATAGTTGTATAGTGGCGTGTGCTGATAATCAGTTAGAACATATACCATGATAGTATATTCGCTTAGAGGTTATCAGAAACACTTCAAATTACAATCACTGATCATGTGTTAACCCTGTGTTAAAGGCACCAGCATACGTGTCCTTCCTAGATGAATATAATAAAATCTGATAAAAGTTATATCAACACATGCCTACAAATCCAGAGAGGCAATTACTTATTATTCTTATTCGTATTAGTATTGACATTAGTATTTGTCCAGTTGTTTCACAATCATGAGTCAGTTTCCTTTAAGGAGCAGTGAGATCACAGCTAAATAGTAACTGAGTAAGTGTGTAATTCAGCATGCAGACACAATGTGGGCGGAGGTCTGGACCTGGATTCGCTGTCATGTCCAAACTCTGGGCTTGAATGGTCTGTGAGAAAGTTCGAGTGGGGCCTGATTGAATCACAGACATAGCTCAGCCCTGATTCACAGGAAGCACATCTTTCACACAGTCCATTACGTATTGACTTTACTGAATGCACAAAACCTAAGCTTACGGTTGCGTCTTAATGCTTGAGAATAAGCACTCTCTTACCTTTCCTACCCTTCCACTATAAAAACCTCTTCTTTCCCTTTCCTAACCCTCTTTTGACATATCCCCACTTCCCATGCATGCAAGTTTAAAAAAAAAACAATGAGGCAATGAAGTGAATCGATGAAAATAGCATTTCATTTAATCTTTATATTAGCCTTGTCATTCCTCAAGAATAACATTTTAGAATATAAAGGAATGCAGACCCAACATTAGTTAAACTTCTTCAATGTCTTTCTGGATCAGTCCAGAGCAAGTACACAGTTAGCATGGTTGTTTCTCCCAGACTATGATGTTTTGTGAATTAGCAGTCTTATTCTTGCCCTGCAGCTCTACTCTGCTCTGCTCAGACAAGACTACGTCTGGTTCTTCACAGTCTCTCTCTAGTACCTCTCTAACCCTGATGTTGATCCTTCCCTCACTACTCTCTCTACTCCTCTCTACTAGGATCTGAGCTCATGCCCAAAGCCCTTTCCACCAGGATAGTAGGAGGTATCTGGTGGTTTTTCACCCTTATCATCATCTCCTCCTACACGGCTAACTTGGCTGCTTTCCTCACAGTGGAGAGAATGGAGTCTCCCATCGATTCAGCCGATGACCTTGCCAAACAAACCAAAATTGAGTATGGTGTGGTGGAGGACGGCTCTACAATGACCTTCTTTAAAGTAAGTCTAAATGTGTTAAACTTTCAACCAAACAGTACAAAGAGTAAAACTTAAATGAAAAAGTTGCTGATTGAACATCTCAGTGAAATTTTGAAAACTTTATTTCCCTATATATTTTTTGCATGTAGAAATACAATGGATGGATTTGGAGCAGTTACAAATCTTACAATTGTTGTTGTAAAGTGAGCTTTTCTTGTTGTAATGCAACTATGTATGGTTATAGCATGGAACATATCTAGTTGAATTTTTTATATTTAGAAAATATTGTAGTCCTGATTGTACAGTACCATAGTGGTGCATCTCCCAGCTCCCAGGTTTAATCCTGTGCTCAGGTAGCATTTTAGTGCATGTGCTCCATGTTTCTGTGTGGGTTTGCTCTGGGTACTCTGCTTTTTCTTCCACTATCCAAAAACCATACTGGTTCTTGAATCAGTGACTCTAAATTGCCATATGACCACATTAATTTGTGATTATGATGTCTTGATTTGGTCTGGCTTTTCAACTAAAGTGTATTTCTGCCTCATGCCCAGTGTTCCTGGGATAGGTCCTGATCAGGATACAGCAGTTACTGAATGCGAATGAATAATCGTGGCCTTGATTTAATAAGATTCAAAATTTGCTTGTGCAGTGGGATAAATTGAATCTTCAAATAATGAGCAGGCTGCAGGTGATTTACAGAAAATAATTAAGTGCATTAAATGTTCTCAGTAGGCATGGTAATTTCAGGTGTCAGAGACATCCAGGGTACTATGGAGTGAATTATATGAGCGAAGTTGGAGTGGTGAAACGATCAAAATAAATAAAATGCTATGTATTTCCTTACATAGTGGAATTGAATATTATTGAGTATTATTATTGAATATGGTTCTATCAATTCTATAAATAAATCTGTATATTCAGAAAATCAGTTTTGATTCAATAAAAAAAAAATCACCTGAACAATCGACAGAGATATAAGAATAAGTTAAGTAGAGTCAGTTTTTTTTTTTTTATTTTTTTTTTTTATCACAATAATCTGTTGACAAGCATAATGCAGTACATTTTGTACAGCTGAATGCAGTGTTAAGTTCTGTATAGTATGTGGGCTACATGCTAGACTTGCATGTAATCCCAGAATGTGAGATGTTCACTGCTATGCATAAATGATTAATAAAATGGTAGTATTTTAGCTGACAGACTGCTGTTTGGAGATCATGCCTGCTGTG